>NW_027502964.1:0-33220 GCF_021521415.1 Bidens hawaiensis
GTTTATAATACGTTTAAATTGACAAATTGTTCAAATATACAAACATATATTCATATTTGCTTTTTTTTTTGTCACTAACCTAGTTTATGATTTTAAAAATCCTTAATTTTAATTCACAAATGGTATGAACACAAATATATTGAACATTCTTTATTCACTTATGTAAGTTTCACGAGTATATATATTTAATGCATTTTATTTAACTAGTTACAACATATTTCACATGTACATATAATTAATGCATTTTAACTAGTTACAACATATTTCATGTGTACATATATTTAATGTATTTTACCTATAGCTAGAATGGTTTGTTTTTACATTTAGGGATCTTGACATGACATGCTTTTGCAACCTTTTTTGCATTAGGGGACTTCACATACTTAGCAAATTTCGGATTTTTAATGTAACCACACATGCAAGGCTTCTGCTCCTTGAGCTTTTTACAACATAGTGGTGGCGGTGGCGTACCAGACGTGAAAGATCTCAAGCACGGAAAAAGCTGTGTGGGCTCACATGTCACCGCTGTTGTCTCTGCCATCGTCACTATATCTGTTTCCGCCTTGCTCCGCGTCACACCAATCACTAGTACAACCAGCAATGGAAATGCTATCATGGCTAATGATTTCTTCATCTTTGAAATATTGAATGATTTAGGAAAAAGTGATATTTTGTATGATTTATACATGTTTGAAGTATATACGTGTAGGAATGAAAGTAATAAAACATGCATTTATAATGCATGACCAATTTTGCTATATAGACATAAGTTAGAAATAAAACAGGGATTATGTATTTATGTGACACGTGAATACGAAGGCCATTTTTTTTTCCTGATTTTACAATTAATTAATGAAGATTTTTGGTGAGGATTTTAAATTTTATTTTTGATTAACAATTGTTTCAGAATTAAATTATTTTATTTTATTTTTATTTCACATATATTTTATTGTCATATTGTAAATATTATATGAGTTGTATTATATAGAACAAGATATTAACACGTGAATCAAACAAATTGTGGAAAAACTAAATCAGTTTTTTTTGTTTCTTAAATTTCAAAGTCTAATTGATTTCGTTTTTTATTTAAAAAAAATGAGGTGAAGATTGACGACACAATCGATCGAGAGAATGAAGTTAATGAATGCTATAATGTTTTGATATTTATTAACCAAAACTACATAGTACTAGATTGATATTTAAATGTTCATATTTTCTTAATTACAATACTCAAGTTTAGTAAAAAATTACTAAAAGTTGATTGTGCTTAAAAGTTTCTAAGTTCACCACTCTATAATCCATTAATCCTTATTGGTGACCAACATTTATCAATCCTTTGTTCTTTTGTAACTTTGAAGATGTTAAACTGGCCTGGCGCCTGCCTAGGCTGTGTATGCTAATTGAAATTGCTAAGCTGCTAAGGGGTGGAAAGTAGAGGTGCATAAATCGGGTTTTTTCTAATACCCTGGTTCGGGTATGGAACGGTTTCGGGTATGATCGGTATTGGAAAATCGGGTATTGAAAGAAATCGGGTAAGGTATTGAGGAGAAAAACTCAACCCTATGTACCCGGGTAGGGTATGATCGGGTTCGGTTATTAGAACCGGGTACAACCGGGTATTAATACCTGGTTTTGAATTTATAATTTTTTATACATTTTTTAATTGGTTTAAAATTAAATTTGCTTTGTAATGTATAAAAATAATTAACCTATATTACAAAAACCATAAATCCACTCAATTACAAATTATTTACTTAGTAATATGCATTTTACAAAAGCTTAAACATAAAAGTTGGAAGTAAACATAAAAATATACTATAAAAACTCATGTATTATTTCGGGTATTAAAAAATTGGTATCGGGTATCGGGTATAACCGGGTATCGGGTATGACCGGGTACGGGTATTTACGGGTATAAATTGGGTACGGTTCCGGGTACGGGTATTGACCTCAAAATGCATACCCTATCCATACCCTACGGGTAGGGTCGGTTCCGGTTTCGGGTATAGAATACCCGGGTATAAAAAAAGCCGGTTCCGGGTATTTATTTCGGGTCCGGTTCCGAGTACGGGTTTTTTTTGCACCTCTAGTGGAAAGGTCCATTAAAAAGCCCACTTGACTATAAAAGAAGTCCAATTTCTTAAAACATATTACATGGGCTTTATTTTAAATTCTTTTAGTCTACTACCTTTTGGGAAAAATGTTTTTCTAGACGATCGACAACTAACGATTTTAGAGTTTTGTTAGTCATGGACCGTTGTAAACATATACATCTATAGTTGGGACCACCACCAGTCAAGTGTGAATTTGAGACTGTTAAATAACCAATTTGAGACAAAATGGCATACTTGAGATTATTTAAAACCAATTATCCTGGAAAAAAAAAGATGGTTGAGACTCAAATCCGGTTTGGAATTGGAGCCGAACCTGATGTTAAAACCGTTTTGGTTGAACCCAGTTTGGACCCGAACCAAACCATAGGGTTGAAATCGATTTGTAACCAGTAACCATATACCTTGAAACCGCCAAATCCTCCCCCCTTAAAAGGGTTTAAACCTGAACCAGTTTGGACAAAAACCTTGCTTAACCATATTTGACACAACCAAACCGATTTAAGCTCGAACAATTGTTATTTACTGGAACATGCATTCATTGTTGATGAAGATTTATCTGTTTATAATTGTAATAGTAACGAGTGACAGTGTGACACCTTCAAAAGATATTGATTGATTTAAAGATCCATCTTATGTTGGTTTGATGACATATCTTACAATGAATGCATCCTGAACTGCCATATAAATAAAAATGCATATAACATATAGCATTTTATTGTTATTTTTGGCCTTTTCACATATTAATTTTAGGTGGTTGGATGAATTTAACGCATTGATGAGACATTTGTCCGGATGATGCATCTAGCATTCACTTGGGTATTATTGAATATGCTGTCAACTCAGATTTAAATATGTCCATAAACTAGGGTAATGTCCCATTATGTTACGGGAAAATCACGAAAAATGACCATCGACCAAGAAGGAAAAACCAAAATAAACACGAGAAACGTCTAATATCTGGGGGTTTCATGAAAAACAAGGGCTTCTAGGTTTTGCATATTTATCTTCAAAATATTACAAGTAAAACAAAATCAACTAGAGTTTTAATTGCTGACTATTTCATAATTCATATAAGTATGGAGTGTGTTGTAAAAATTGTTAGTCGGGCGGTTGGGTGTGGATTAACGATTAATCAGGATTTATCGAGATTAATCGGATCGGACTTTAATGTATATTTTTTAGTTTTATATATACACACTTACATTTTTATATGTGATTTTCAGTTTTATCCATACACAAACATATTTTGGCCAGAAATTGGTTGGAATGTCGCTGGAAACCGCTAGTTTTCACTGGAATCTCGCAAGAAACCGTTGATTTTGGTCGGAATCTCACTGAAAACCACGGATTTTGGTCAGAATCTCGCCGGAAACTGCCGATTTTAGCCGGATTTGATCGTTGACAGATTAATTAGCCGACTAGCCCAAAATTAATCAGTGAAGTGAAGACTAGCGATTAATCAGGGATTAATCGGTTCCTAGTCGGGATTTTGCAACACTGATAGTTGCAACAAGGGGAAAAAAACTAAATTGTTACAGTTTTTATTAATTAAACAGAAAAAATAAGTTTTAATCCAAAAGTTTTTTTTCCATAACAATTGCAACATACACTTATACTTATACAACGTGTATCAGATAAATCATAAAACCCCACACGGATTGCTTCAGAACACTCTTATCTAACAATCTAGATCAGATAAATCACAACTTGTGTTGAGTCATATCGCCTCACTTCAAGAATCTGACCCGACGGCATGTCATCGGTATACCCTTTCCTGAAGACACGTTGTCGGTAGAGGCTCCTCGCTAGAATCCGGTGGCAATAGCTAAAAAACCGTCATCGTTGTACTTCTCGCCGCTAAAAACCAAAAATTTTCTTCTAAGTATGTGCTAATTTCCAACTTGATTCATTCTATGATGAATGATTTGAATTTCTACCAAAAACTTACATATTATATAATATAACTCCATATAATAATTTTTAGTTCACGTTATAATGTTATATAATAATAATATGTTTGCATTGTTAGTGTTTTAATAATAAGATTATATGTTTACATCTTATATAATATTAACTACACTCCAAAACAAAACAAAACAAAACAAGTAAAAGTGTTATATATATCATCATATTAAGCACACCAACACCCAACTTTGTTACATTAACAACACAAACATTCACTCACCTTACATCAGTAAAGTAAACAAATTGCATGCATGTTACTCCCGTACAATTTATTTTACCATATATATTCCACATCTCCTATTACCATGCAAGTCCATAACATTATTTCTTTCTAACACTGTGGAATAGTAACACCACACTGGCTAGCAACCCTCTGTGCGGTTGACGGGCTAACAAACTGGCGTAGGCTCGGGTTCTTAAGGTATCCGCAGAAGCATGGCCTTTGCTCCCTCATCTTACTGCAACAGGCGCTAGATGGCGCCTGAGACGACGAGATTGCCCCCCGCACACGGCACAAGTTCCATGTAGTTGCATGTTACCGCCGTGGTTGCGGGGATCTCGCCCATAAAAATCATCATGGTTGCAGTTAATGCAACCATAAAGGAGACCATGGCTAGTGCCTTCATTTTGGAATGGGTTAATTTTTTTGTATAAAGTGTGGTGTGACAAGTGAGGGGTTGGGGCATGATTTATATAGACCATTGGACACAATGGTAGTTGAAGATATTAATGGTTGACTTGACACATGTTGTTAGATATCATATATTTAGACAAAGATGGAATATTAATGCAAACATGTGGTATTTGTTTTGTCTTTGTGTGTTTTAAAACAAGGATACTGTTAACATTTGTATAAAACTTTTGTTATTATTGTTTGTTCATGATTTATATATTGGCAACATATATCGACATCAAGGTAGTGCCACAAAAAGTTGTAAATGGCCACTTTACTTTAGCGGTGAAGGTGTTATGCTCGTTGCTTCATACAATGGTGATAAGTGATAACCTTCATCCATGTCGAGCACTAGGTACTTTGAGTCTAAGGTATTGTTTGTTTTTTCAGTGATAAAATGCATGCAGTCTGCGGACCAAATTTGCAGGCATCTACAACAGAAGATAGGGATGAGCAAAATTGGTACCGGTACCGAAATTGGTACCGTCGGTACCGAATCGGTACCAAAGTTTTAAGTTTCGTGATCGGTACGGTACCGGTATTTCCCGATTTTTTACCCTCGGTACCGTCCCGATACCGAACCGAATATTTCGGTACCAGTACCGGTACCAATAATTAGTGATTTTCGGGATAGGGATTTTCGGTACCGGTACCGGTTACCGGTACAGTCAGTGGCGGATCCAGAAATATTTTTCAGGTGGTGCACTGTTTTTAGATACTTCAGTTTTATAGAACGGATATAAAAAAAATTTGGGTCGGTTCAATGGTTCGGTTGCACATTTACTAAATACAAGCCTTCAACAATCAAAACTAATTTCAACAATCAAATTTGTGACATCTATACTATAATCTATTTGTGCTGAAAATTCATTATGTTTTTGTAGTCATCCAAGTGGGATTGTTCATGGTCGGTTTTGATGGTTTTTATGTAAAACCGTGAGGCAAGCCGTTAGTAATGGTTTTTTATTATAGAAAACCGAAACGTTAAAATTTAAAACCGAACCATTACTAACAATTTGGTTTCATGGATTAGATTTTATTTCACATTTGTATAAAATGTATAAAGTATCATATAAAAAAGCTACATGCAAGTTGTTCAAGCACAAGAAAACAAGATGTACAAAGTAACTATCTTTACGAAGATAGATATGTGCATTTCAGAAGTAGTAAAAAAATTAAACAAATGCCCAACTTCTAGAATTGAACATGAGACATTCACCTTAACAACCAAGGCCTTAGCCACTCCACCACTTTTCTAGTTTTGTTAAGCAATGCACTCCAATTTTATAAGGGGGTGCACTCAAGATTTTATATATAGCATTACGCTATTATTTTGAAACTCGGGTGGTTCCCGTGCACCCCCTACCTCCAAGGTAGATCCGCCCATGGGTACGGTACCGTGCTCATCCATAGCAGAAGAGGTAGACCAAACATCTGAAGTCTGCAAGTAGAAGACTGTTTGTTTTTTAACGTCTGTGGACTGCTAAAATAAACAGAAGTTTTTAAATAATCTAAAAATTAAATAAAAAAGACATTCAATATATAAGGCCTAACTATTTTTATACCATTCAATACCTTTTTTTAAAGGCTCTTTTTTGTTTTTTTATCAAAATAATTTGAGAATTAAACATTTTAATAAAAATATGGATCATATTTTCTAAAGTAAAAACCATAAACAATAAATGCATTTTAAACTAATAAAATAGTATGTAAGTATTATTTAAAATTAACCAATTAGAATATAATTAATTATTTCATTAGGCATAAAAGATTGAAGTTTATGCATCATTTATCATATTTTTTAGTGTACTTTTTAAAATAATAACTAAAAATAGAGTAAGTGTCATTTAAGTACCTGTGATTTAGTTAACTACGCAACTTTAATACATATTCTTTATTATATGCAAATGGATACCTCAGTTTCAAAAAATTTGCGTTTTTAGTACTTTTTTCTAACCCCGTCTATTTTTTTCGTTAAGTCAGGGATAATTTGGTAACTTCGTTATTTTCTTTGTTTTTTTCTTTTCTTTTAAACGCTTATAGCTTGTAAACCCTAGATCTCCAAATCAAAACATCAAAATCCAAATCCTAAATCCCCAAATATCGTAAATATTTAAACCCTATAATGATATGGAAAAAGGGTTTGGGGATTTAGGATTTGAATTTTCATGTTATGATTGTGGATTTGGGGTTTACAAGATATATGTGTTTAAAAGAAAAGAAAAAAAACAAAGAAAATAACGAAGTTATCAAATTATCTCTGTTTAACGGAAAAAATAGACGGGATTAGAAAAAAATACTAAAAATGCAAGTTTTTAGAAACGAAGGTAGCCATTGCACAAAATAAAAAATATGTACTAAAGTTGCGTAGTTGACCAAACCACATGTACTAAAATGACACTTAACTCATAAAAATATTATCTATCACCTCATCTTCTTACTTTCACAACCCCAACTGTTACTTTCCAGTTCCTTCGTCAAGTTTGTGTGAGTATGCCCTACTATATTATTTTCACGTTTCTTAGTTTGCTATGATAACTAACGTTTTGAAGGGTCCAACCGAAAAAAAAACTAACTTCGTCAGAGACATCGGTACTAATGAAAGTTTTGGTGGCCGGAGGCAACGGAACCCCCCGGACACTCATGTAGTTCCGTCGCTGGAGGCCGACGAGCAGCGAGGGAGGCGGAGGAGCGGCGGTGACCGGCGTAGGTGTGCAGCGTGGTGGCCGACGGAATCAGAGGTGGAGGGGCAGCAGTTGACAAGATGTTAGGGTGAAAGATGGGGGTTGTGTGTTTCTCAGGTTTAAGGAGGGCTGAATGAAATAAAAGATGAGAAGAGGCAAGAAGATGTGAGAAGTGGTTGGTCCATGTCTGCCGTTGCAAAATATGATTCCGTAGCTAAAATCCATAGCAAGTAAATTAGCTACGAGACTTGTACCTACGAACCAAATTCGTAGCAAATCCGTAGCAAAATGAGTGTTAGCTACGGATTTGCTACAGATTTGCCCGTAGCAAATACCTATTTTTGTAGTAGTGAGAGGACGCGCATACCTTTTTTAATAAAATGTCTTCCGAAAAACAAACAATCTACAAAAATTACAAATCTGCGCGTGGTTTGCGCAGCGCAGATAAAAGATGTCGGAAGAGCTAAAAAAACACCCCTTAAGCCTCCCTCATAGCGGAGGTTGATAGTGTCTTTGGCTGCATCAAACTGTTGTCTAAAGGAACTTGTGTGGGTTTGACCGTTTAACATATTTTGAATGCTCTTTTAATAAAACTAGACGAGTGCCCACGCAATGCAGCTGTTCTTTAAATGCGGACTCTATTAATCACGTAACAATTATAAGTGTTTATGGTTCGCTTTAAAACCTTGAAACCCTTTAAGTTTTTCGTTTATAATATGATCATGTTTTTAAAGATAATAAAATCGATTACACACTATCTTAATAAACTAAACAAATTATTCCAGTTATTAATAAATTTAAAAACACATAGTTTTAGATAAATTATTTTTAAGTTTTTTTTTTCTTTTATAATATAATTATAGTTCTCCATTAAGCTCTTAGTGCTCCATTGAACCTTCTTTGAGGACCTTTGTGCCAATGAATTTTTAGGTGTAATATTTTTCTACCATGCTATCACTTCATTGGTCCCTTTTATAGACAACGAAGGTAATTGGGGACAAAAAATAGAGGTTGTAATGAGTAGAAAAGAGGAGTGGAATGAGCGCTTGTAACTGCCTTCAATATCTGAGTGAGCATTTATAAGACATGATTTTAATTGTATATATTAGTATTGATGTTCCAGGCCTGACTCACTCAGAAATATCATCAAAAATGAAACCCACTAATATGAATTATGAAGAAACTCCATTAACTTAGGTTTTAAATATAAAATCATAAGATTTCAAGCCTGAATCATCCCATTCAACGGAAAAAATAGACGGGAAAAAATAACGAAAAAATAACGAAGTTATCAAATTATCTCTGTTTAACGGAAAAAATAGACGGGATTAGAAAAAAATACTAAAAATGTAAGTTTTTAGAAACGAAGGTAGCCATTGCACAAAATAAAAAATAGGTACTAAAGTTGCGTAGTTGACCAAACCACATGTACTAAAATGACACTTAACTCATAAAAATATTATCTATCACCTCATCTTCTTACTTTCACAACCCCAACTGTTACTTTCCAGTTCCTTCGTCAAGTTTGTGTGAGTATGCCCTACTATATTATTTTCACGTTTCTTAGTTTGCTATGATAACTAACGTTTTGAAGGGTCCAACCGAAAAAAAAAACTAACTTCGTCAGAGACATCGGTACTAATGAAAGTTTTGGTGGCCGGAGGCAACGGAACCCCCCGGACACTCATGTAGTTCCGTCGCTGGAGGCCGACGAGTAGCGAGGGAGGCGGAGGAGCGGCGGTGACCGGCGTAGGTGTGCAGCGTGGTGGCCGACGGAATCAGAGGTGGAGGGGCAGCAGTTGACAAGATGTTAGGGTGAAAGATGGGGGTTGTGTGTTTCTCAGGTTTAAGAAGGGCTGAATGAAATAAAAGATGAGAAGAGGCAAGAAGATGTGAGAAGTGGTTGGTCCATGTCTGCCGTTGCAAAATATGATTCCGTAGCTAAAATCCATAGCAAGTAAATTAGCTACGAGACTTGTACTTACGAACCAAATTCGTAGCAAATCCGTAGCAAAATGAGTGTTAGCTACGGATTTGCTACAGATTTGCCCGTAGCAAATACCTATTTTTGTAGTAGTGAGAGGACGCGCATACCTTTTTTAATAAAATGTCTTCCGAAAAACAAACAATCTACAAAAATTACAAATCTACGCGTGGTTTGCGCAGCGCAGACAAAAGATGTCGGAAGAGCTAAAAAAACACCCCTTAAGCCTCCCTCATAGCGGAGATTGATAGTGTCTTTGGCTGCATCAAACTGTTGTCTAAAGGAACTTGTGTGGGTTTGACCGTTTAACATATTTTGAATGCTCTTTTAATAAAACTAGACGAGTGCGCCCACGCGATGCAGCTGTTCTTTAAATGCGGACTCTATTAATCACGTAACAATTATAAGTGTTTATGGTTCGCTTTAAAACCTTGAAACCCTTTAAGTATTTCGTTTATAATATGATCATGTTTTTAAAGATAATAAAATCGATTACACACTATCTTAATAAACTAAACAAATTATTCCAGTTATTAATAAATTTAAAAACACATAGTTTTAGATAAATTATTTTTAAGTTTTTTTTTTCTTTTATAATATAATTATAGTTCTCCATTAAGCTCTTAGTGCTCCATTGAACCTTCTTTGAGGACCTTTGTGCCAATGAATTTTTAGGTGTAATATTTTTCTACCATGCTATCACTTCATTGGTCCCTTTTATAGACAACGAAGGTAATTGGGGACAAAAAATAGAGGTTGTAATGAGTAGAAAAGAGGAGTGGAATGAGCGCTTGTAACTGCCTTCAATATCTGAGTGAGCATTTATAAGACATGATTTTAATTGTATATATTAGTATTGATGTTCCAGGCCTGACTCACTCAGAAATATCATCAAAAATGAAACCCACTAATATGAATTATGAAGAAACTCCATTAACTTAGGTTTTAAATATAAAATCATAAGATTTCAAGCCTGAATCATCCCATTCATGTCCTTAAAAAAGGGATGCAAGTTGTTGTAGTGGAGTACTTAATGTGGGCATTATAAAAATCAAACATATATTTTATTTTAAATTATTAGTTAGTTCATTATCGATAATTTTTTTCTAGTTGTCATCCCACATAGCTAAAGTAAAAATGTGAGATTAATAAAATCTAATTTGTCTTGCTCATGTGTACTATACTGCAACTCTTTTGTATCAATTGGATCATGATTCTTGGGAAATTTGGATCTTTGAATTGAAACTTGTAAAGATCTAAATGCAAAACTGAAGCCACCATAGGTTTAGGGTGCTTTGTGGTGTTCAAAGTAAACTTTTTTTATTTAAAAAAGTAGTTTAAAAAAGTTTTCAAGGGTTTTGTTAAATTCTTATGTTATTTATTTTGGTTATTCTAACCCTTCTTTGTTCTTACATTGACTAACAATGTGTGGAGTGGGTGAGAAAAGCATCTCAAGATAGGGCAAAACATATGCAAGTAATGCGTGTTTTAAAACACTATAAAACAAAAACAAAAGCCTTTTATTAATGGACTTATTCTTGGAAATCTAATATGGTTTCGTTATTCATCTATACGTGATACTCTGTCAGAACACATGGTGTGAGTAATGAATTTACGGATAGTTTTAGCGAGTGATCACCAACACATTGCCAACGCTATGTTGGCGTCGAAGCCTAGTTGTATAGTATAACAGATTACCGATGAAAATATAACGACAGATTAAAACAACTACTGTAGTCACTCAATGGTGGATTTCACCATCCGAATCCGTCACTAGTTTTGATTTCCACAAAAAGAAAGTAAATTTTCTAATGTATGCACAACATGGATTGATAGCCTACACAAATATTACAATTATTCTAAATATATTTTGTAATAAGTTAAGTATTTCTACAAGATATATAAAATTTGGAAAACAACAAAAAATTGACACAAATCAGAAAAAAAATATCATCATTATTATATCTATCTATCTATAATATATATATACGAAAACATAAAAATTCTAGGTGTCACGATATGGCCTCTCCCATTTTTTGGAGTCACCAGATTTGCTTGATTTTTAAATGGAGGTTTCTCATACGTACATTTGACCCAATTCACGTGTATGAGTCTTATCAAACTCAGATATCTCTTAAACGGGTTATAACATCTTATTAAATTAAAAACTAATCTCACCAAATATTTAATACAAAAATCCTATAAAGTAGGAATATACCAAAAATTAATATATAATTTATTTAAAAAAAGATATATATTATTTATTATTAAAAAAACAATTTTATAGTAAAAAATATACACGGGTCTCGGATCTCATCAAACTCATATAGCTTTTAAACCGGGTTATAACATCTCATTTATTTGTGAAACAATTTAATATTAAACCATAAGCATATTATTAACTTTCATACAATAAAAAAATAAAAATTCAAAAAATAGATAAATATTAAAAATAAATAATATAAAACAACCCCGTAATACGGGGATAAAAACAAGTAATATATATAAACGAAGACATAAAATCCTACGTGGTCTCCTTTTTTTTGGAGTCACCAGATATGCTTGATTTTTAAATGGAGGCTTCTCATGCATTTGACCCGAATTCATGGGTATGAGTCTTACCAAACCCATATATTCCTTAAACGGGTTATAACATCTCACAAAATTAAAAATTATTCTCACCAAATTATTTATGTGAAAATCCTATAAAAGAGGATATAATAAAAAATAATATCTTATTTATTTTAAAAAAGATATATATATTATTTAAATTAAAAAACCAATTTGATAGTAAAAAAATAAATGGGTCTTGGGTCTCATCAAACCATAAATATATTATTAATTTTCATAAATATTATTTATAATTAAAAAACCAATTTCATAGTAAAAATAATAAACGGGTTTTGGGTCTTATCAAAACCATATAGTTTTTAAACAGGATTATAACATCTCATTTATTTGTAAAACAATTTATCATCAAACCATAAGTATATTATTAACTTTCATACAATAAAAAAAAATATAAATTAAAAAAATAAATAAATATTAGAACAAACAATATAAAACAATCCAATAACTAATATTTCATATAGTGGTCTATAGTTCAATAATAGGCTTATAAGCCGGCCTTCGCCTTGTTTTGGGCCATCTCAACTTTGCTTCTTTTATTTTATTTATATGCACTTTTGTTTGGTTATAACTTGTAAGTTGTAACATATATAGTACATCATTTCTTGTCACAATATTAATTGTCATGTTTTAACAAACGAAAAGGTTAACCTTTAAAAACTCATTAATCATATCTTCCTGTGAAGAAAGCTCGAACATATCTAACAAGTACTCACCTTCATCACCGTTATCCAAGTTCATATTCGGGTCGGGTATGCACGACCCGTACCCATACCCATACCCAGACCCATTTTCTTCAAACACCGTCATCATGTTATGGCTAGCATTCAAATCAGGAGCAAACACACACTCCCCACCAAATAGATCCTCATTGTTCTCATACTCAATAAACGACATCGTCTTTAAACCTAATTCAAACGCGCCAACATATCCCCCATCGTCACAATGTGCGTCATAATTATCAAAATCAGAACTCGTAAACAAGTCATGACTATCGTCTATGTTATCAACCTTGAACCAAGACGAATAATGACCATGGGGACGTTTAATGTCTTCGGATGACACATTGGTACGAGAAGAGGAAAGAGGTATATTTTTTCTAGCACGACATTTGGCTAGCTTCTTAAAATGGGAATAGAGAGTGTGTAGTAATCGAGCTTCGGGTTTGTTCTTCTTTGGCTTTTGACGATGGTGGTGGCGATGATGGTGGTGGTGATGATGATGGTGATCGGTTGCCGTTGTGTCGGCATGATTTGGTGGTTTATCTTCGACATTGTGATCGTAGGTAACCCTTTTTTTCCCCATATTGTAAGCTGTTATAACTAACATGCATGAATGAAATGGAAACAAAAGACAAATAAAACATGTTTTGTGGAGTAGCTTGCAATTCGCAATCACATACTCTACCAGATTTTACTTCCTATTTTTGGTTTCATACCATAATATTATCCGTATGTATAGATTGTGTAACAGAGATAGTTACATATCCTTAGTTTACATTTAAAAAAAAAATTATTTATCTTGAACATAACTTACTTTTCATTAACAGTTTTTTAATTTTAAAATTTTTAAAACAATTAACAAAAATACATAAAAAGTTATATCATCCTTTCAATTATGTTACGAATGATGTATTACCTAAAAATTTTACGAACTTTTGGGAATATTTGTTTCCTACATATGCGATCTTTATCATGTCTTTAAACTAGATGTGCTGAGTAACCTGTTTATGAGCAGGCTCGTGTTTGAAAAAAAATGACACGATCGGTTATCACGTTGTATTCTTGTCTAGCATCATACATAGTCATGTCTTATCATAATATCATGTCCAACATTTAATCTCTAATGGTACAAGATGACATTTCTTTTTAATTTTTCTTATTATTTGTCAAATTGTATATCTACATTACATCCCAAACTAGAGGGAGAGAAAGATCAAACTTCCAACACCACCAACATTTCAGTTTGACATCCATTTTCATCCCTAGTTTTCCACTTAATTACACTCCTACCATCCTCACCTCTCAAAACAAAAGACATGACTCAAATCCCTTCAATTTTATCCAAATCTTCCATCTATACATTTTCAAACAACACATAAACTCATTCCTTAATACCTCTGTTTTTCACAACTCAATTTCACCCCTGTTTCTGATCCTAACTGTTGGTTGTATAACGATTAACAAACCACCAAATGGAAGCACTAGTAACCAAGCTTTCAGATGCTACAAAAGCACTACATGCTTTAGCTTCAATGATTCAAGAATCGAATTCGACGTCGAATTGGCGCAAGCACGACACCGAAACATCCATCAAAAACCAAGATGCTCAATATGCACAAGTGACAAAAGAACTTGAACATACAAAACACGAGTTGATCAAACTTAAGCGCGATATTGCTCGCGTGTCGAAGGAGAAACGAGACGCGAATAGAGCGTTAAAGGCGTCGAATTCGAAACGATTGACACTTTTGGCTTCTATAGAGTTAATGAACAAAGAGATACAAGAATTGAAGGTAAAGAGAGTTAAAGATGAAAAACTAGAAGATGCAAAACAAGAACTTGAAATTATTAAAGGAGAAGGGTTTAATTTCATGACATCAATGGATTCGATTCGAGACGAGTTAAATCGAGTTCGTGTCGAAACAGAGGAGTTATTGAAAACAGAGGAGGTACATGATTCAATAATTCAAGTTCTAAATTCAAAGATTTTGAGTGAAAAATCAAAATTAGAATCAATTAATTCTATCGAGTCGAAAACCGACATGGTTGCGTCGAATTTAGTCTTTACACTCGATCAATTAAGGTCCGAAATCGAAAGATTATACAAAGAAGAAGGTTCCTTAAACGAAGAAATCGAAAACACGAGAAGTGAGATTCGAGAAACTGAAAATGAAATTGGGGTTAAAGAAGTAGAATTAGAGGATGCAATTGAGGAATTGGAAGTAATTAAATTATTAGAATTTGAAGCATTGTGGAGTTTAAGGAATGTAATTAATGCAACAATGGAAGCTAGAGATACGGCTTCGATGATAACGATAACGGATTTTGAATACGGGTACTTAACGGGGAAGGCGGGTCGGGCTGTAGAGGTTGCTGATAAGAAGATTGATGCAGCTCAAGCATGGGTTGAAGCTTTGAATGCAAATGAGAGAGAGGTGTTGATGAAAATTGAGATGGTAGAAAGAGAAATTAGTAAATTAAACGGGCCGGGCTCTGATGTAGAGCGGGCCGGGTTAGGGGAACGGGTTGTGGCTTCGGGCCGTAGATCGATGTATAGAGTTGGGAGCAAGGCGGGTGTTAAACGGGTTAAGTTGCAGAAGTTTCGGTTTTCGGGAGCCCGGTATTCGGGGAAGATGGGTTCCTTGGGGAAAGAGAAAGTTATGCAAAAACTTGTTTAGTGTGAAGAATGTTGTGAGTGACGAATTTAGAAACTATTTTAATGGGTGTCGGTAATTTTCGATGCTTGGATGTCTTGTCACTCTTTTTTGGATTTTCTATTCGGTTCAGGTTGAGTCGGTTCGGGTCACTTGAAACCGCATTCCAATGGATTAGTGAGTGAAGGTTTGTTGACATTGTGCAAGTTTATTGAGATTGTTGTGTGTGGATGCATAGGGTAATTGAGTTTGAGAGTGTTAGGTTGAAATTGTTTTAGGTTAATTAATTGTATAGTTTTTTTTTCATTGTTTTTCTAGTTTATATGTTATATTTTATATGAAATCGGATTGCTAAAATTAAAAGAAAAACAGTTAGAAGTTAAAATCGGGTTTCAGACGATGGAATTTGTGTTGAGAGTTGGACAAACAGGACATTACATTTTAGTCGTATTTGATTAAGCCAGTAACTCTAGTCCGTCATAATATATGCATGATTTGTGTTAAGAGTCATTTCCTAGTTAACTCGCTTTCATTCGGTTTATACAAGTACAAATCTAGCTATGACTATTTGTCGCCTGCGAAAGGTTTGCGAAAATAATTATTTTATTCTTGGTGATATATATATATATGTGTGTGTGTGTGTGTGTGTGTGTGTGTGTGTGTTGGGGGGGGGGGGGGGGCTACAAGTGCCTACAACACCATTACACCTCTAAAACCAAAACTCATCATTTGCTAACTGAACGTCACATAACACAAAACGCCTGAAGAAACACTAACCGGACCCCGGGCAGATTACGGGTAACCTGGGGGTTAGATAGATGTTTCCCACGAGGGGTTAGACCCAGAAAAGATGGTTCTTCTGATAACCTGCAAAACAGACACCGTGAGCTTGTCACTGAGAAGGGGGGGGGTTCCTCCTTGTGACCACCCTCCGGCGTGAGAATCAGACTAGATTGCTCTTTAAATATAAATGTATATTAAGAGATTGCTAGAGCAGACATCAGGTATAATATGATAATATGTTAAGATATGATAAGATGAGATGGTCATACCATTTGTGGTATTTATAGCCGAAGGTAGGTTTCCAAGGAGGTGTGGCCGGCTGCAACAGTGTTCCTGTTCCACCAACAGTGGCCTACGCACGTGCCCTGCTGGTAGTTGGTGGGTAGGCAGCGGCTGATAGTGACCAGGCCTGCTGTGTACTATTCCTTTTCCACCAACTGCCGGCTATGCACGTGGTATGGCAGTAGTTGGTGAGTAGGCAGCGGCTAATAGTGACATACAGTACAGGAGCATGCTGCTCGCCATACTGTTGTCAATAAGCTGTCGTATCTTTAGTCAGATCTTTTGCCCATACCTCGTCAGGTACAGTACAGAAGATCTTCCCGTATCTTACGGACTGGCTTATTTGGGCGGGAGTATTCCCCCTCCCGCCCTTGTGCGGGATTGTTCCCGGCTTTGCTCATTCCTTCAGGTGACACTGAGTGATTGAGAGCTAAGTGCCTTGTGCGTGTAGCCTTGCTGCGCGGGTAGCCTTCCCTGATGGCTTGTATCCGAAGCTGCGGGAACAGGCGGAGTCCTTCACCATTGGGAGGCATTTCCTGCGGGAACAGCTTGCGTACTGCGCGTAAGGACGTCACGTCTCTGAGCATGGTTGGTCCTGCGGATCCAGTTGGTTTCTGGGCAGACGTCCCTTTTCAAGGTGAGTCTTGCGGGTCCAACTGGGCTCTGCTGGGACCTACCTCTTCAAGTCCCCCCAGTCCAATGTTCTTCTCATGAGTGTTTAATAAAGTGAGGTGAACTTTTGGACTTAAGCAAAGGGTTTTGAAAAGGGTTTTTTTTAAGGTTTTCCATGGGGATTCTTCCCGCGGAAGTCCTTGTCACTTGCAGAAATTCCCGAGTTTCCTGCTTGATCTTTGGGTATGATGCGGGTAGGCTGTAACCTCCTCGCAAGTCAGGAGCGTTGAGTCCCACTTGTGTGGATTCTCCCTGAGGTTTTGGTAGTTTTGAACATAGTGATCAATTATGTTAAGACCACCAATTCCATCCTGGAGCCTCAAACAATGTAGTTCTCGACGTTCCCGCTATGCGGGGATGTTATTTCCGTTTCCGCAAGCATTGCCCAGAAGATCCTTCTTGGTTTCAATTCCCTGCGGAGCGCTAGGTATGTGAAGGGTTTTGCCTTAACACTGTACCCGCGCTCGTCTTACGGTTACTTTACTTCCAAGGTACCCCTGGCGTCAATTCCCTGCGGGTGCTAGGTATGTGAAGGGTTTTGCCTTAACACTGTACCCGCACCCGTCTTATAGTTACTTTGTTGCCGGGGTATTCTTGGCTTCAATTCCCTGCGGGTGCTAGGTATGTGAAGGGTTTTGCCTTAACACTGTACCCGCATCCGTCTTACGGTTACTTGGTTGCCAAGTTATTCTTGGCTTCAATTCCCTGCGGGTGCTAGGTATGTGAAGGGTTTTGCCTTGACACTGTACCCGCATCCGTCTTACGGTTACTTGGTTGCCAAGTTATTCTTGGCTTCAATTCCCTGCGGGTGCTAGGTATGTGAAGGGTTTTGCCTTAACACTGTACCCGCATCCGTCTTACGGTTACTTGGTTGCCAAGGTATTCTTGGCTTCAATTCCCTGCGGGTGCTAGGTATGTGAAGGGTTTTGCCTTAACACTGTACCCGCATCCGTCTTACGGTTACTTGGTTGCCAAGTTATTCTTGGCTTCAATTCCCTGCGGGTGCTAGGTATGTGAAAAGTTTTGCCTTAACACTGTACCCGCATCCGTCTTACGGTTACTTGGTTGCCAAGGTAAGGGGTATTTTCCCGCTTACTTTTGAATCTTTTTGAATTTTGAAATTCGAAGAGTTGGTGAAAGGATAAGAACAGTCCAAACCTCTGAAACGTCGTGCGACGGTTTCTTCTGACTGTGTCAGGACGTGCAGGAAGTTATGGTGACGTGACAGTACATGGTCATTCCAGACGCTTTTTCAGGCGCGTGGGCGCGATTTTTCGGGCGCGTGGCCGCGAAATTAATGGTATGCGTCCTGTCAACAGCTGTTGCCAGCTTGCTCTTTGCCACGTGTCATAGTTTCATTGCACCTTCGATTTCTCTCTCTTCCGCATTAATTTCATCGCATTAATTGCGATTAGTATATAAAGGGGGAGAGGGTCCTTTGCAATCCACACTTTCACTCTTCTCTTCATCTTAAGAACGATTTCCGGCGAATACTCATCTTTCAGTCGAGCATTCTCTTGAAATCGTTTTCTTCTTTCTTTTTGCAAGATGTCGTCTCGTGATCTCGAATCTACAGCCGATGACAAGAGTACTGCTGGCGAGTGCCAGTGTGCTCTGCCTGGCGATCTGTATCAGTACATCGTCAGGAAGTTCATGCTCGAATCTCTCGAGCCTGAGTTTCCTGAACCCCACCAGACGGTGTATGATGCCCCCAGAGGCAAGATCGGGGTTTATGCTGCATTCTTTGTTTATGGGAATCTTAGGTTCCCATTGACAAAGTTTGTTTTCCGTGTCCTGGAGAGGCACGGTGTGCACCTGACCGAGGTGCATCCGATGGCGATTGCCAAGGTTCGCCACTTCGAGTGGGTTTGCCGGATACTGGGCATTGAGCCCTATGTTGACCGCCTGATGACCTTCTACACTTGGAGGTGCATCCAGGGGTGGTATACATTGATAACCCGGATTAAGGGTTTGAAGATCTGCGCAACCGAGCGCAGTCTTCGCTCGTGGAAGCGGGAGTTCTTCTACATCTCCGCTCGCGCCATCCCCCTTGCCATGAAATTCAAGAACGGGCAAGCACTTCCCAGCCTTCACGCCTCCAACTACGAGGAGGCGGAATGGTTTTCGAAGATATCCCGAGTCCAATCTCCGGTTTACCGGTTTGCGGAGTCCGGGATGGTGATGCTGGGGATGAGCCGGGTGTGGAAGGAGGCGGATGCGCATAAGATCCCAATCGTCCTCGAATACGGTTCGAACTCTGTTCCTTACGGTATGCTTTGTTTCTTTTTGTTGATTTAGAATCTCTTCTAACTTTTTTCCTGTTTATTTCAGAGGGGAACGACTTGCAGTCGCTCCTGAACCCGCGGGAGGCTGACGGTCCCGCTCGGATGGGTACTCGCGCTCTAGACGAGAACGAGTTGCCCATCCTAGAACAAACGGCGGATCGATTCGTGGAGGTCTATCCGCTAAGCCATGAGATCCTTAGCGCCAGGCGGCCAGGTAAGGCGCTATTCGACCCTCGACCCCTCAATGTTGAAACCTCTTCTGGAATTCCTTTAATCGTATGTTCTGATGAGGAATCCGCAGATGGTCCTCCGTTGGTGCGGAAGAAGAAGGCTGCCGGCGGGAAGGGGAAGGAGAAGGTGGCCTCCACTGCCGATCCGGCGCCTCGGTCTGATTCGGAGACCGAGAGCGAAGAGGTGGCGGGGAATCCCGGTGGTGATAAGACTACCATTCCGGAGGCTGTGACAACTGTCACCGAAGAGCCCAGGAGCGGCGTGAAGAGGCCGGCTCCATCGGGTTCATCCCCGCCTGTCCGTACATTTAGGCTCAAGAAAACCCGTAAGTACAAACTTCCTTTATCTTTTTAACTTCATAGCTTAATATCATTAACACTTATTTTCTTTGTGCAGGCGTGGATGTTGACGCATTCCAGGGTGGAGCGCAGAGGAGTACCTCCCCGCCAATGACGGTAGGCCCGGTCAGCCTACCTGAGGCGACGACCCAGGCGCCTGCGCCTGCTTCCGCTGGTTCAGTTGCTCACTCCTTTGAGCCGACTGTTCCAGCTGTGATGACGTCACCGCCGGCTGTGAGTGCTATTTTTACCGCATCTTTCACCGAGCCGGCGGTTACTTTTGCTGCGGATTCCGCGGCGGCGACCGCGGCGGCTTCTACCATGCCTCCGTCATCGGCAACGACGGCCGATCCGTCAGGTATGCATGGGGCTTTCCGCCAACCTCCGTTGGTGCGGAAGAAGAAGGCTGCCGGCGGGAAGGGGAAGGAGAAGGTGGCCTCCACTGCCGATCCGGCGCCTCGGTCTGATTCGGAGACCGAGAGCGAAGAGGTGGCGGGGAATCCCGGTGGTGATAAGACTACCATTCCGGAGGCTGTGACAACTGTCACCGAAGAGCCCAGGAGCGGCGTGAAGAGGCCGGCTCCATCGGGTTCATCCCCGCCTGTCCGTACATTTAGGCTCAAGAAAACCCGTAAGTACAAACTTCCTTTATCTTTTTAACTTCATAGCTTAATATCATTAACACTTATTTTCTTTGTGCAGGCGTGGATGTTGACGCATTCCAGGGTGGAGCGCAGAGGAGTACCTCCCCGCCAATGACGGTAGGCCCGGTCAGCCTACCTGAGGCGACGACCCAGGCGCCTGCGCCTGCTTCCGCTGGTTCAGTTGCTCACTCCTTTGAGCCGACTGTTCCAGCTGTGATGACGTCACCGCCGGCTGTGAGTGCTATTTTTACCGCATCTTTCACCGAGCCGGCGGTTACTTTTGCTGCGGATTCCGCGGCGGCGACCGCGGCGGCTTCTACCATGCCTCCGTCATCGGCAACGACGGCCGATCCGTCAGGTATGCATGGGGCTTTCCGCCAACCTCTGCCTCCTTCCCATCTGCCTGACCTCTTGGATGGATTTC
Organism: Bidens hawaiensis; assembly: GCF_021521415.1. NCBI lineage: Eukaryota > Viridiplantae > Streptophyta > Magnoliopsida > Asterales > Asteraceae > Bidens > Bidens hawaiensis. Next base: position 21,084 of record NW_027502964.1, read on the forward strand.
CCTTGGGTTCAGGTGATGGGTTTGGCGGCTATCGGCCTGTAATTGACCCTACAGGTGCGTAGGGTTGTTTTGGCCCATTTTATATATATATATATTTTTTTATCATCTTTTCCTAACTGCTTTATGTTTTTTGCAGTGTCAGATTCCAATGAAGTGTATGTTCCACGATGGAACATTCGCCGAGGAACAACCCTTCGCACCCCTGTGGAGTGCGTGGAATGGGCTCGTCACGCTGCTCCCAGTGGTGCGTTGGGGGAAGCCATGGCTAGCTACCAGGAGGGTAGGCTAACCAATGAGCTTCGGGTTCTCCTGGCTCGGATGCAGCCGCGCATCGAGCTGCTTTGTCGTGAAAACGACAAGTTAAAAGCAGCTCGCCTTAAAAAAGTGGCTCAGGCGCGGGCTGTCCGGGAGGAGAACCAAAGGCTTTCCGCAGTGGCTGCGGAAAAGGAGAAGGCCTTCAAGGCCCTCGAGGTTGAAGTTCAGGCTCGACTCGAGGCCCGTTCCAAGGCTGCCCAAGCTGTTAATGAACAGCTTCGGCTGGCTAAGGAAACTGCAAGGAACGCAACCGAGAGGGCAACCAAGGCTGAAGCTGTTGCTGAGCCTCTACGCGTGGAGAATGAAGAGCTTAAAGCCAAATTAGAGGCTCTCCAGCAGGCTCATGATGCCTTGGCGATGGAAGACGCCAAAAAGCTCCAGGAGATCTTGGACCAGAGGGGGGTGCTTGACCATACTGAGCGGAAGCTAAAGGGCGTCGAAGAGGCTGCGGCTAAAGAAGTGTTGTTTGCCAACCTCAACAAGAGTGAAGCCGAACGCGCCCGTAACGAAGCTCAAGCTGCCCTCCAAGAAGCTCTGGTTGCCAAAGAATGGCTTCTTCGAGAAGCGTTGTCTCAGGTATGCCTTTCATTTCTTTACGCTTTTCTTTGTAGATAGAAAAGGTTTTGATACTTGTATATTTTCTTGTAGGTTGTGCATCGGGTCTTCTCAGAGACCTCTTATGATGATGCTATGAGCGCAACCCTCAACGCTTCTCATGAGGATGTGGAAAAGGCCGGCTTCCTGCTTGGTCTAGGGTTCGTTGAGAAAGGCATCCCGCCTTCCAACTTCCCTTTGTATAATGTTAATACTGAAGCTGTTTACGACCAAGCAGTGAATCAGTACGCCGCCTTCCCGCATCCGGTGGTGGAGAAGGTGAATCAAGTTGCTGCTGCTGATGATGGGCTAGCTATCCTTAAAGCTTTCCTTGAACTGCCACGCTCTACTGACGGTGCTGGTCCAAGTGGAAGTGGCCCTGAAGCCTGATCCTGAAGATCCCTTCCCACTGCTAGGATAGATTTAGCTTGTATAGATTTATTTTCTTGTAGGCGGGTAGTTACCCGACCATTCTTGTAATGAATATTATGAAATATAAATCTTTGTGCGGGTAAGACCGCTACTTTCTCTGGATTCCTTGCTTTATAAACGTTATGACTTGCATACTTTAGTTTAAATTAGCAATTTTCTAAGTGTAGAATAAGTTAACCTTTGAACGTGGTAGATAATAGGTTGAAGTTTTGCTTCCTCTTTCGTGATTGTGCGGGTATGACCGTCACTTGCACTTAGTAGGATGGCTAAACTTTACCTATATCCGACCTGCGTGGAGGTTTTCCTCATCTATTTTGAGGATAAGTTAACCTTTGAACGTGGTAGATAATAGGTGTGAAGTTTTGCTTCCTCTTTCGTGATTGTGCGGGTATGACCATCACTTGCACTTAGTAGGATGGCTAAACTTTACCTATATGTGACCTGCGTGTAAGTTTTCCTCATCCTTTTTTGAGGATAAGTTAACCTTTGAACGTGGTAAATAGGTGTGAAGTTTTGCTTCCTCTTTCGTGATTGTGCGGGTAGGACCGTCACTTGCACTTAGTAGGATGGCTAAACTTTACCTATATCTGACCTGCGTGTAGGTTTTCCTCATCCTTTTTTGAGGATAAGTTAACCTTTGAACGTGGTAGATAATAGGTGTGAAGTTTTGCTTCCTCTTTCGTGATTGTGCGGGTAGGACCGTCACTTGCACTTAGTAGGATGGCTAAACTTTACCTATATCTGACCTGCGTGTAGGTTTTCCTCATCCTTTTGTTAGAAATTCTGTTTTGAACCGTTCGACGCGCGGTTGTCAATAGGTTAGTGTTCAGTTTCCTCTCATGATTCATGCGGATAGACCGGCACTTTCATTTAGTAGGATGACTGAACTTTTCCCCTTCAACTGACCTGCGTGAAGGTTTGCCGTTTTTTGGGTTTATGCGGGTTTTGCCGCCTTCCCCATGCAACGACTCACACTTATGTATGCGGTGAAAACCGGCATATCCGTGTTGAATAAATTAACCGTTCGACGCGCGGTTGTTAATAGGTTAGTGTTCAGTTTCCTCTATCATGATTCATGCGGATAGACCGGCACTTTCATTTAATGGGATAACTGAACTTTTCCCCTTCAACTGACCTGCGTGAAGGTTTGTCGTTTTTTGGGTTTATGCGGGTTTTGCCGCCTTCCCCATGCAACGACTCACACTTATGTATGCGGTGAAAACCGGCATCAGTGTTGATAGTTCATAAAGTATAAATGTAAAATCATCAGCGTCGATGTTCTAAGGAGAATCATTTCCATTAGAAGTGGCTCTGGGCCTTTTCTTTACAAATTTGGAATTGATTTACATGCAAACTGTGTAATTGAGCTCCCTTCCATGTTGTTGGGATGGGAGTGCCATCGAGCCGATACGCACCTGGTTCGGGATCTCGTTCTTTACGCAGCATGTAGTCTCCACATTGAAGCTGGAATTTTATTCGTGTTTTCCCCAGCTGGGGTTCTACACGCATCAGCCTGCTCAGCGTTCATTGCGCCACGAGGTGCGCGAGCGTCCCATCTCTGACAAATGCTTCGACCATGTCCTTTACGTCTATGCATTCTTCGATGTTGTGGCCTTTTGTCCTGTGAAAGTCACAGTATTTGCTCCGATCAGCATTGTGACGATGTCGGATTATTTGAGGCTTTGGCCATGGGAGCTCCTCAGTAGCGAATATCTCGGTGACGCTTTTGGTGAGCGGCGTCCATCTGGAGTTCTTGTTTGACTGTACGTTATCCCTTCCGCCTAACCGATGCTGCAAGCCGGATGAGGTGTCAAAGTTTACCCTTGACTGCCAAATGCCTAGCTTCCGCTTTTTGTTTAATCGGGCGGTAAGGACGTTGTCTTCTCTTGTTTTCTGGGTGTAGAGGTTTGTGCTCTGTGGGAGATCTCTACCCAGTTGCTTCTCCGTTTCCGCAAAGCGTTTAGCTGCTGTCATGATGGCATCCCATGTGGATGGCATGCCATCTTTACCCGTTAAGGTGCGGATGAGCTCTGGGTCGTTCGCGCCCTGGATAAAGGCAGCGCGAACAAGATCTTCGCTGATATTACCCAGACTTAGCTTCTTTGAGTTGAAGCGAGTGATGAAGTCTAGCAAAGATTCATCTTTTTCTCGAATGCACTTGAGGATTGTCCATTGCTCCTCGGTATACTTTCGTTGTTGGCTGAAGTGTTGGCTAAACTTCTGTTGGAAGTCAGCCCAGTCGTAGATGTGGTTGACCGGTAGACGATCGAACCACGCTCTAGCAGCCCCGACAAGCGTCATTTGGAACATGTAACACCACGTGGGTTCCGTCCAACTACTGACGGTTGCCCCCGCTATGAATCTGTTCAAATGATCATCTGGGTCGGATATACCATCATATGTGCCTATGCTGGACATTTGTTTGGCACTTTTTGGGGCAATTGCTTCTGCAATGTCCCTTGCAAATTTGGACGTTCCTGCATTTGCAACATTTGGTCTGAATGTTTTGGAGAAGTCACGTGGACTTCCACCTGTGTTTTTTGGTTTGAAGACTTCTCCAAAATGCCTTCTCGGTTGGGAGTCCGTTTCCTTACGCTTCCCTTTTGCCCTATGGCGAGGGTTCGCGTCGGAGTCGGACTCCTCCGAGTCATCGTCCAAGTATTCTTCGAATTCGTCAGCCTGTTGGACGGAACGCAAGCGTTCGTCCAACTCAGCTTGGAATTCCTTCTGACGTGCCTCCGCCCATGCCTTGACTTCATCGAGTGTTTGGCGGGGGAGTCTTGTTCGTTTTTCTAACTGGGTATCGGTGATTCCCAGTGAGCGATTATTTACTGCACTTGCCCCAGCTTGGGTAGCTGGGGTAGTGTTCGTAAAATTTACTTCACTTGCCCCGGCTTGGGTAACCGGGGTAGTGTTTGTAAAAACTGTGTAGCCGGTATTTCCCCCAGTAGCTGGGGTTGTGGTTACCGGAGTTTCTTTAACTATCTTTCCAGAAGTTTGAAAAAACTGGAGAAAAATGAAGTTCTAGCTTTTATGCACGGATGGCGCCAATGAAGAAACAAACCGGACCCCGGGCAGATTACGGGTAACCTGGGGGTTAGATAGATGTTTCCCACGAGGGGTTAGACCCAGAAAAGATGGTTCTTCTGATAACCTGCAAAACAGACACCGTGAGCTTGTCACTGAGAAGGGGGGGGGGGGGGGTTCCTCCTTGTGACCACCCTCCGGCGTGAGAATCAGACTAGATTGCTCTTTAAATATAAATGTATATTAAGAGATTGCTAGAGCAGATATCAGGTATAATATGATGATAATGTGATAAGATATGATAAGATGAGATGATCATACCATTTGTGGTATTTATAGCCGAAGGTAGGTTTCCAAGGAGGTGTGGCCTGCTGAATAGTATTCCTGTTCTACCAACTGTGGCCTACGCACGTGCCCTGCTGGTAGTTGGTGGGTAGGCAGCGGCTGATAGTGACCAGGCCTGCTGTGTACTATTCCTTTTCCACCAACTGCTGGCTATGCATGTGGTATGACAGGAGTTGGTGAGTAGGCAGCGGCTAATAGTGACATACAGTACAGGAGCATGCTGCTCGCCATACTGTTGTCAATAAGCTGTCGTATCTTTAGTCAGATCTTTTGCCCATACCTCGTCAGGTACAGTACAGAAGATCTTCCCGTATCGTACGGACTGGCTTATGGGCGGGAGTATTCCCCCTCCCGCCTTTGTGCGGGATTGTCCCCGGCTTTGCTCATTCCTTCAGGTGACACTGAGTGATTGAGAGCTAAGTGCCTTGTGCGTGTAGCCTTGCTGAGCGGGTGGCCTTCCCTGATGGCTTGTATCCGAAGCTGCGGGAACAGGCGGAGTCCTTCACCATTGGGAGGCATTTCCTGCGGGAACAGCTTGCGTACTGCGCGTAAGGACGTCACGTCTCTGAGCATGGTTGGTCCTGCGGATCCAGTTGGTTTCTGCGCAGACGTCCCTTTTCAAGGTGAGTCTTGCGGGTCCAACTGGGCTCTGCTGGGACCTACCTCTTCAACGCCCCATTTTATGGTTTCTCTACTACACACAACCTTATAAGGTTAAAGTTATGAGAAGAAAATATATCCAATTCAGACGAACATCTCTTATGATGTGACATGTTTCCTCTTTTTAACAAGTTACAATGCAGGTTGGGCTCATGTGGGCTGGGCCTCACATGTTAAGCTAAATCTCACTATGAGGAATTGAGGATATCTCATCAGTTATAGCCTACTAGGCCAAGGTTCACCAAACTTGTTTTAACATGATTTAAAAATTTGTATTACGTAATAACCATTAAACATAAGTAAATCTAATAATTAAGTTTTAATCAGTAAACACCCAACGATGAAGATCTTTTTATCGGCGGTTCCACTGTTTCGAACGAGGGATGATCAACAAGACGACAATTCATTCTCTCTTTAGGATGCTCAGTCGACTCGTCCCTGTATATCAGCAGCGAGAGTGTGTGGTTGTGGATGTAACAAGGGAGGCCGTAGATACTGCGATAGGGTTCGTGCCCAGGGAACTAATCAACACCATTGGGTCGCCATCTTTTGACCTCATCCAGCGCATGCCAACCGGTCATGATCAAATATGTTAGCAAATTTTCATTCCTATAAAACATCCTTTCAATAAGATATATAATTTTGTACTCTAAACAAATAGTTATAAGTACATATAACTAGTTTTATAAAGCATTTAAATATACATATTATTTTAAGTGTATAATTTTACAGAAACCAACCAAGTTGAGTTACAAAATGAACTCATACAATGTAATAGATCGATTAAACATACTAATATTCGAACACAAAAACCGAAAGAAAAAGAAAATAGTGATTGCAACATCTAAAGTTGAGTCCCATGCATGCAAATAAAAATTTATCAAAGGTATTATAAGTATGGTCACTCGCAATTTGAAGTCTACCTATTATTGACTATGCCTACTAATCTTTGTTGCAACAATGAGGGATCAATTGAAGCTTGATTATTCGCCTGCAAGAACTGATGATGAGTTAAGTGGGGTCCATACTGTAAAACCTGGCCTAAACTCTATTTATTATATGTTTATAAAACTAGAAAGTAGACCACATATGAATATATAATCTGTTTAATTAATATTTAAGGGCGTGTTCGTTTCACATAATGCCTAGGAATTTAAAGGAATTAGTTATTGTGTTCGTAAGAAACTTACCTCAGATTGGATGGTATGAAGTAACCGTTCGCTTGCTCTAGTTGAAGTGCAAGTTATAATGTTAAGTCCTTCTTCGACAAGTGTGTTTTAACACTCTCGAAAGGAGGAACCCATCTTGAATTGAACAACCATTGATCAAAATCTAGAATCCCCCATTGCAACTATCGACGACAACTGTATTTGGGAGAAAATTGTTTAAGCTATCATTATTAGTATAACTATTCATTGACATTAAGTTCTTGAGATGATCTCTTTTGACACCTAACACTTTGATGTTTTCCTGCATGTGTTTGATATACTTCACTGTTTGGTCCAATTGATCCGTTGTAGAACGCTTTCCCTAGGCATCAAATCCGACAACAAATCATCAAATCTTTTGATAATTAAACTTAAATATGATTGTTTGTATTATGTAACATTAAAACAATATTTGTATTATTATTTTGGTATTAATTAAATTAAGCGTGGGTATTAACTACTATTAGAGTAGTCTATTTAGCTCATGATTATGTTTGATAATTATGTTGCATCTATTTCATATGTATTTCATATTGGGGTATTATAATTACAGTGAAAAGATCCAATACACTAATCCTTAACGTACATTAACATACGTGAATCCCGTTTTTCACGAATCGATTCATGAAATCACATCTCAACATCTCGGAATCGTCAATACATACCAATTAATCATTGGTTAACCGAAAAAAACAGTTTTGAATCGTTAATCGATCAATTTTTTACTTTTTTCACGAAGACCGTTTTTTGAACGTTTTCTGAGCGTTTTAGGTTTTTGGCTGAGCGTTTTAGGTTTTTGCCTTTGAATGTCTCGCATACCTCTCGTACGTTAAGGCATTAGCGTACAATATCTCTACCCTATAATTTATATCTATATAAATTAAGAGGGTTCATGATCAATGAAAATTATTCAAATTTGATACCTTAACACTCTTATGGTGTATCATAGCCAAAATGTTTAAACATCCTAATCCTATCATCAGCTATCCTCTATTGGTGTATTATAATCTCTATATAGGGTTCATGATCAATAAGAATTAATCAACTTTGATACCATAAATACTTTTATTAGTCGTCGTTGGGACTGATGATCAGATCAGGTGATACGATGAAGATTTTTAGGAATCTTTAATATCAATTTTTTGACTTTTTTTGGAAATAATTTGGAAACCCTAAACTAGACAAATGCTTTGCCTTTTGTTTAAAGTTATTATTTAATATATGTATGTTAAGTGTGTGTTGTTATCTAATGATACATGTATACACATGTACTAGTTTTTGAACCCGTGTATTATACGGGATTTGTCAAATAAATAAAATTTAGATATTTAATCATAAGTAATTTAATGATTTTCTTTGAAATTTATAGATTAAGTATAATATTATCACACACACTTCAAATATTACTTATTAATTGAGAAGCTTTGCATAATTAAAACTGAATTAACATGGAGCATAATTAAAGAAAAGTAAGATAAGATACACATGGAGCATAATTATATAAAGAAAAGTAAGATAAGTAAGATTCTTTAAAGAAAAGTAAGATAAGATACACATGGAGCATAATTATATTTTAATTAGAAATTAAATTGTTTTAAATTGTCATTAATGTGTACATAATATGTTGAAACATATTGAAGATGTTGAACTTATGGGTCAAACCATTTTCACTCATTACCCATGAATAACATAGATTAAGGAGAAAAGAGATTAGAAGATAATTTTATGTTATGATGAATGTAATTAGGACAACTATGCATCATTATTTTTGTTTATTAGTATAGTAAAATAGTAAGATAACCAGTCATTTCGAAGCTTTCAAATCAATGGAAACCTTTTGATTAAGCTAATGATATTTTAAAGATGGAACCATCGACGTAGAGACTATTTTAGTATACTTTTAAAGAATTTTCAACTTCCACAAAAGAATTATAAAGTGCAAAAGAATAATTAGGATTTAATAGTTTTCTTGTTTACACATGATATAGTTACTTACATTATAAAAGTAAACCACATAATATGTTAGCTAGAGGGGAATTAACTTACACGATTTGTGCCCTATGACTATATTATTTAGGGTGGTATTATTTACACATTAAGGATTTTAATTCAACACTCAACCGCCTATTATACACTCTGTACTAGTCTATATGAAACGTATAGGTCCTTACCTTAAAAGCAGTAACGTGGCTGTCAGTTTTTGTATGGCAACTAAGCGACACGCACAATGTACCCTTATACCCCCTATACGTCACCTATAAGAAAATTTTTTCCCCAAAATTTGATTAAATTTTGATTTGTATATGCTTATACACAGCCTAGGAGGGGACTTGTTAGGCTTAAGTCCAACTATTTGGAATTTGGGATATCTCATCGCTTAAAACCAAGGCTCACCAAACTTGTTCTTGAGCTTGAGTTTATATTATGTAAAAACCATTCAGTAAATAAATTTTAAAAAATAAGTTTTAATCATCCAATGAAAATCTTTGAGCGATGGTTCCATTGTACGTACCAAATAAGAGATGATCGACATTTCATTTGTGAAATTATATATAAAGCGCCTATAAGTTATAAAAGAGAAGCCAAATATTTATATAGTTTTATTGTTGCACATTAATTCTATAGGAAGTTTAGTGGCAACAAGTAATATCGACGTTAACCAATAGATTGTTTGTAGTTGTAAGTTGTAACCTCCAATTTTTTTAAGTATAAAATAGCGTATCATTTTAATAAACACCAACTATGATAACTTATTAGAATATAATACACTAGGTTATAAACTCGTGTATTACACGGGGCTAGTTACATACAAATTAATAATATTTAACAATGTTTCATTTACAATTATATATTAACATCACTTGAATTTAAATGTAGATATCATATACTTCTTAATACTTATCAAGACCTAAAAGTAAAAGCCAATTATAATTCCATGATTCAATTCAATACATGAAACCCTTCAAAATGCTTCAGCATGTAAGTGTGAGCTTGAGTGTAATCAAATCATCAATGCTCATTTAAGTGTATATATATATATACTAGTTTGAGCCCCGTGTATTACACGGGTAATTGATGAAAATTTTAAACTTTAACTATGAAGTGAATTACAATCAACAAAATCATCATTTATTGTTAATACTAATTTATATAAAAATTACAGAAATTACATAAATAAGATTACACAAATATGTTACAAATTAACAAAACTTTTATTGTATACTACATTTGTGATTGTATTGGTTGGTATACATTGTTTATCAAAAATCAAAATATTTAGTCCATGTATGCTTATAAACTCTTGTTAAGGTAACATATATGAATGCTTATAACTTTTGATATAGCCATGTATAGTTAGATGTGTGACAAATAAGATTATTCAAGTACATACCGCGACCCTAGATAAAATATAATATATATCAATGTTACTAACAAAAAATATTCATACACATAAAATGTCATACATTTTGATCAATTAATATATATTATGTCATTTGAAATCATTCGCTCGTGTTTATTAAAAAAAACATGTTTATTCCAAAAAAAAAAAACAGATTACATGAACTTTGATGATATAATCATCCTTAGAGTCTTTAAAATCTGAAATTGATTGTTCGTGATAAATTATTTGTTGTTATTAATATACTGCATATGACAAATTTTAATTAATTTTATATAGTAGAATTAACAATTGTATAATCAAGAAACATATAACACCTAAAATTCAAATATAACAAAATGATTTGTTTCGTTTCATATAAGTGAAAAATGACAAAGAAATAATAACCTTAAAGTCATGTTCAACTAACAGTAATTTTTTTTTTCAAAAAAAATTTGTGTATAGCTTTATTATTTTGAATATAACTTTAATAAACACTTTAATTATGTATTACCTAACATGTAACACTAACATAACCTCAAATCGTTGTATTTGTATAAAAAAAATTACTAAATTACTCTAATATTGAAATGCTGTAAATAACTGATGAAAACGATATTATAGGTTTCTGTATCCTAAATGATTTTTGGAAAGAGAAAATAGTGGAAAGGGATTGAAACATATTTTTTGGTTTAAAAATTTGAATGCTTTTAATAAGTAAGTTGTCTTATAAGACATATTAAATTAAATATATTTGAATGTATAAAAAAATATAAATCAAATTATAAAATATATGTTTTTAGAACATTATGAAAGAAAAATATTAAAAACTAAATATTGATATTCTTGTTGCTAACCATTTATACTACACAAAAAAGTTATATAAATAAATGATAGATAGTTCATATAGTAAATCGTTATTCATATGGATTATAATTATAATATTCAACTTCAATGATTTAATGCTAAACAACAAGATATATATAATATGTATTCTTCATGTTTGCAAAATTTATATAAAATGTTTGGAGAAATTAAGAAAATACACATTTTCTTGAGTTCAAATACATATGAGAAAATTTTAAATCTAAATTTGAAACTAATCTTATGTAAAAAATTATACACGACTGCTCCAATCTCAGTTTAAAGACAAGTTATAGTTTACTATGATTTTAATTACCTATGATTTTAAAATTTATTTTAATAGATCTGCAACTTCAATTTTGATATTTCCTTATTTTCTTATCTTTCACCATTAATATTAATGAATGAATTAAATATGATTTACATTTAATAAAAATAAATTTGAATTCATATATTGCAATAACTTAAAATATACGGGTCATATGTTGAAATGTTGAAAAAAAATGTGAAGATGGTTATGAAGTTAACAAATGGCAAAATTGGGTAGTTATTTATTAGAATAGATAGATTTTAAAGTCCTAGCTATAAATATCATACGCACATTCGCGATACTTAAACGGCCTTGGCTCTGCAAATTATAAAAATCGATTACTTGGATTCTTTTTTTTTTAATTATTACATTTGGCAACACTATAATATTACAATAATTAACATTTATAAACTACATCTAGGTTCCTTAAGTTTCTCAGCCTTCAACAACACCAGATCTTCTCAACACCTACAATTGTTACAGAAATTATGGCGCAACATGTGCATTGTAGTTTCACTACAACTGCAAATTTTCTCAATATCTCTACTTGTGAATTGTCATGCCTTTCACTATTTAACCTCTTAGCACATATCATCATTTCAAAACCCAAAGTTGTAGGTGAGACTGGTTACATACCAATTAAGAAAATGAGTTGCACATTCAAATAAATAAATTAATGGTATAAAATAAAAGAAAAATGTGGTCTTAACTCTTAAAAATAGAAAAAGGTTTTACTTGTAACTTGTCTATAAGTCCGAGAAAGCATATGAATGTTAGATTGGTGTTTTGGTCAAAATATTGTTTCGAAAGTTGATGCAAACACGGGCCAAAGTATCTATTAAGAGCATTGAGGTTTCCTATGGAAGACTAATTCGACATCAACAAAGAAACAACAGGTTAAAACCAATGCATTATCTATACATTCTTGATTCTTGTTTTTTTTTCTTATGCACTTATTTTACAACTAACGGAGTAAAAATTGGCAAAAAGCATGAGATGAACC
>NW_027502965.1:0-22622 GCF_021521415.1 Bidens hawaiensis
ACTCTTCAACAGCAATCCTTCCTTTGCTTTACTGGAATTATGTGATTCGGATTGGGCGGCTTGTCCTAATACTCGTCAATCGGTTAGTGGTTTTTATGTTTCACTTGGGGGCTCTCCGATTTCTTGGACATCTAAAAAACAACCTACCGTTTCTTTGGGCTCCGCTAAAGCCGAGTACCGATCTCTTCGACGTGTGGCTGCCGAACTTGCATAGTTGACAAGACTTCTCTCGGAGTTCAATGTTCCTAAACTTACTCCTGTCACACTTGAATGTGACAATCAGGCTGCAGTCTATATTGCAAAGAATCCTATTTTTCATGAGCAGACTAAGCACCTTAAAATCGATTGTCATTTTGTTCACGAGAAGTTACAAAAGGGCCACGTGACTTTGGTGTATACAAACACGAAAGATCAACTTGCTGACATTTTTACAAAGAGCTTACTAGGGCCACATTTTCACAAGCATATATGCAAGTTGGAGTTTTTGGGGGGGTGAACGTATAACATCTTATGCGTTACAAACATATATGTTGTATATACACGCCCGTATAACATATGCGCCCGTATATGTTTTCCTATATATATATATATATATATATATATATATATATATATATATATATATAGGGGAAGGTTAACGTACAAATGAAATTAACGTGCTAAACATGATAATCAAGTAGAGTAATTATGTGATTACATCGTAGAGTAATTACGTAATTACTCTATGATGTAATTACATAATTACTCTACTTGTATATATATATAATTACTCTACTTGATTTTCACGTTTAGCACGTTAATTTCATTGTATTTGATCCAAACCCTATATATATATAGTTTCTTGTTTTGTTGTTATGATGTAATTTTTATTCTGAGATAACATAGTTTTCTTCCTTGCTTCATTTCTCCTTTTATTTCTGTGTTATCGTTTTCTAGATTACATTTGGAGGCAACTATGGCAAGATTTGTAGATTGAGAAATTAATGCTAGTGTTGACGAATACAGTAGAGATTGTTCTTGATATTCATTTTATACATGTCAAAGTCGATACGGGTAAGAATTGTTTACCGCTTATAATTATACTAAGTAGTCCATACATATATGGTATTAAAAGCTGGTGCTGCAGGTATGAATTCTATACACGTTGTGGGTCGATAGGGCGTCTATCCACGACACTCTCGAATTGATGTTTGTTAGTGACCTTATTATATTTGTATCGAAAACTGTCATAAAAAAATTTGCTTCACCACAACTGGCGGGTAATGATACTTGCTATCTATGTTTCAACCAAAAAATGCGTCATTTATTATACGATCCATCACTTTGTATATCTTAAATACATGAATTCTTCTTTATTTCATCTGCACATCCCTAGATTCAAAAGTGCAGATGAAACACCCGCTTGAATCACCTTTCACATTTCTTTTGAGCCACCTTCATTTTATCCATGCTCAAGCATTTTTCTTACCGTATAGATGTTCGTAGGAATCATAATTAATTTTTAGACACGTAAATTTGCCACCAACTACTCATACAGTCATACCTTATATGCATTAAATCAAAAGATGATTAGCAATTTTCTACAAAAGACGACAATCTTTGAAGTTGACGCCTGCAAGATCTAAGAAAGCTACGATTGGCATTTTGAGATTTTTAATTTCAAGACAATTAAATTTTGGTTTTGTAAATTTTAGTTTTAAGGTTTTGTATCGTATTTGGTTCAATTGATTTGTCCATCACATCCGGCAAAATCAATTTTAACTTCGTAGTCTCTAGGGTTTATTTCTTTGATTTTGATTGGAAATCTAGCTCTAGTATATATTAGAGTATTAATAAAATTAATCTGTTTATTAATTTTTCCACTACTAGAAAATTGAGCAATTGCCACCAAAATTTGCTACCGAAAAAACCGGGTAGCAAATTTAGCGACCGATTTAGCAAATTTGCTACCGAGAATGCCAATTACTTGATGCGGTGGCTATACGGTCGAAGTTTTTGCAACCGGTGGCTAGGCGGTCAGATTTTTTGCAACCGGTGGCTAGGCGGTCGGAGTTTTTTGCAACCGGTGGGTAGGCGGTCGGATTTTTTTGCAACCAGTGAGCTAGGCGGTCGGAGTTTTTGCAACCGGTGGGTAGGCGGTCAAAGTTTTTTGCAACCGGTGGGTAGGCAGTCGGAGTTTTTGCGACCCGTGGCTAGACGGTCGGAGTTTTTGCGACTGGTGGGTAGGCGGTCGGAGTTTTTTTACCTTTTACTTAAAAAGTTGATTTGCAGCTGTGGTCTTAGCGGTAACAATACGTTATTAATAATATATTATTGATTTGCGGAGTTTTTTTAACCTTTCCAATGCACACTGAACAAACTGATTTCACAAAAGTTAGTTTCCATATAACTATCAGTTTGTTACTTCGTTGCTTCTGAAACTTGTAGGGGTATATTATTAAATTATCAAAAAGTATAAGGTGTAATTTCTAAAGTTTCTATCAATTAAACTAAACTATCAGCTCATTTTCTCATTATTCCGTCACCGCCACCGCTACTCCCGTCCACAACGATCACCGCCACCGCTTCCGTAAACATCACTCCGACGATCATCACCGCCACTTAATCCGTTAATTCATCTACTCACTCTCACTAACAATCGGTTAATTGAACATTTGTTAGTATTAACGATTATATTGATTGCTCAGTAGTATAATCGATTAGGTTAGATTGTTATATCAGTAGTATAATTGATTGTTTAGTATTGCCGGTTATTGTTAGATTGTTAAATTAGTAGCATAAACGGTTAGGTTAGATTGTTAAATCAGTAGTATAATCGGTTAGGTTAGTTTGCCGATTAGTTATTTTTATTGATTTCATGAACATACGTTTCTGTAATCACGTAGTGTGTGCTATAATTGATTGATCTGTAACACTGGTGGTTTATTATGAGTTAAATCTAGTGATTCAGTGATTTTTGGATATGAATTGTTGTTCATCTATTGATTACGCATTCTAGGGTTGTAGAGATAAATCTAATGAGATGTTCATGTATTTAGAAGATATCTCAATGCTCACTGCACAAAGTATATCTCATAAAGCAGTTGTTCGATGAGTTACAAGAGATGCATCAGCATGTATAAACATTAAGATGATCACTCTTTTAAATAATTTAGTACTCTTTGCTTTTGTGAATGTGGTTGCGCAGCTGCAGTTTATCCCCGTTTCTTCATTGGCCCTTAATCTTGCTGTTTCGGTTTATCTTATATTCATTTTTTTCTTTTTAATACAGGGAAATCGGCACCCGTCTAACAAATATTTTGAACTTTGCGTTAAAGAAGATGATGAAAGATCTTAAAAATATGGGAGGGAAACAAAGGAAACGTATACGTTGATTTCGAGAGGTAATTGAAATGATTTCCAATTCTCAAAAACCTGTTGTTTATAACTCTGTTTACGACCTGTTCTTATATTAAGAATGCATTGTCTTATCTTTTGCTTAATTGTTGTGAATCTTATATGTCGTTTAGACCCTTGCTGTTTATTTCAATTTTCTTTTGAAGTTTTTTTTATCTTCAGCATATGATCAAATGTCTAACGTTTCTTCTTGATATCAATCTTGCAGTTGAAGAGACACTCAATACTCTGTTAACTAAAAACTAAAGGGGGTATAATTAAAAGAAAAGTAAGTACATAAATTATTTTGCATAACTGCATCGTTTTTTGTTTCTTGTAGCCTGCATATGATATAGGGGTTCCTTCATTATATTTTAATTGGTTTAATCTTGTCATATATTGTTGGATTATAGTTAATACATATAGTTATTTTGTTGAAAACCATTTGCAGAGGTTATGTTTTTAAGTCAAGATGCAAGGATATAGCTGGTAATTGGCTGTTTTCGGATAAAAGTTTGCAGCTTTGCTTGAATTATGGTGTGAAAAATCTGTTGCCACCTTTCCAGTCTCTTGATTCAGTGAGGAATTATTCATCTGTTGGCGTATCGTGTGAGGTCGAAAATCATTCACCAAATGATGAAAGCATAAGCAATTTTGATAGTAAAAGAAAAGATAATTCTTTAGCTCACACATAGTCAAATAGTCAACCCACAGTTAAGAAGTACTCCAAGTTGGTTACTATTCCATCTGAGTTAGGGAGATTAATAAACTTGAAATCATTGTAAGGCTAGTTAAGTTTTAATTTACAAATTTTGCTTCATATTTGAAATATTTTTGAATAACTGAAACCTGATTAACTTATTTATGCAATAATATTAACTTTCAGGATGCTATCTTCAAACATGTTGACCGGAAGGCTGCCATTGACCCTCGGTCAACTACGAAATCTAAAAGATTTGTAAAATATTTACTTCATTTCTTAAATCAAAGTATTTTTATTCTATCATTTTTCTAAGGCTAAAGCTGGGAATCATCACAACACTCGAGACTGACAACACTCAGGTTTTACCGACTCACCGCCGTAACGTCCGGATTTTACCGACTTTTCTTATTTAGTTTAAGCATCGTAAAGAATGTAACCTCCATCGAATTCGAGACCACCACCGCAAGGCTCAGGTTTATTAACCCTTTTGTTTTAGTTCCGATGCTTACTAGCTTCTGAGTGATTACAATATTTTATTGAACAGGTGATTGGAATGATGGGAGGACTAGCATATCTTGCTTTTAGACATTCATTTAATGACAGTTGGGATCATACATTGTTGAGCCCCCCCCCCTTTTTTTTCCTCTTCCCAGGCGAAGCATGAGGAGTCACTACAGTTGCACAACATCACTAGTTCAAAAGTAATGCAAGCTTAAAAGGTAAAGTCAAAATTAGTTGTTTTATGATTGAACATCTTTGATACAAGTTATTAGTTTGATTTGTGTTTGCATTTATACGTGTATGATTTTGTAAGTATTTGTATGTATAAAAACAATTTGGTAATTATTTTTAAGCAGATAAAGGTGTGGACCGCATTGCGACCAAAAAAACGTCCAGGAGTTGCGACTGCAGTGGTGGTCGCAAAACTTGCGACTGATAAGGTGGTCGCAAAAGTTAAACTTGCGACTGCTTGGGTGGTCGCAAAAATTACGACAGCGAGGTAGTGGCAAAATTAGGGACTGCATGAGCGGTGGGAAAATTTCCGACGGCAGCAGTGGTTGCAAGATTTGCGACGGCAACAGTAGTCGTAAAGTTTGCTACAGTAGAGTGGTCGCAAATATGATAGCAGTCAGGCCTAAGTATTTTATCGACTGCAAAGCGGTCGCAAAGCGGTCGCAAAGCGGTCGCAAAGCGGTCGCAAAGCGGTCGCAAAGCGGTCGCAAAGCGGTCGCAAAGCGGTCGCAAAGCGGTCGCAAAGCGGTCGCAAAGCGGTCGCAAAGCGGTCGCAAAAGGGCAATTGCAACCATTTTGCAACCGAAATGAAAGTCGCAAATGCATAGTTTTCTAGTAGTGTTCTAATAAAAGGTCTTTACTCTTTAAAACCCTAATCGCATTTAAATTTTGATACAGGGAACATATAATAATTCGGGTATGTCTATAAACCCAAACACGTTATAAAATAATTAGGTCATGTTCATATTGAACATTCCAAACGACGTAAGCTTAGAGTAGTCAGTTGGCTCTAATCAACGAATTGTACTTGGTTAGACATTATAGCCAATAATTTATAAGGAGTGGACAATGCGACGTCTAGTGTTGATACAAATAATTCAAATAAAAGATCTTTGCACCATGATTGATAATGGCCATAAGTTTTTAAATAAAGAGATTTTCTTAGTGTTGAATTCACCCTACGACTTAGTTCACTTTTTTTATAATAATTAAAAATCCAGTTTTATTGAAATCCATCTAATGTTAAGTTTAAATCATAATTCCCCGTTTTAAAAACAGTCGTGTATGCACATATAACGTTTTTGGCATATTACTACATATATTAAACTAGTTTTTTCACCCGGTACGTTGCATCGGGCAGGTCAGATAAAGGGTCGGGTAGATCGAATTTTTTTATTTCACATTGCAGTTGTGCATTACTGTTTGTGGGTTCGGTTGATGAACATATAAAATATTAAAATATAAAAAATGACATTTGTTCAGTTAATAAAACCCGAGTATTGTCGGTATCAGGCACTGCAACAATGAGTCGGTAAAACTCGGGCGTTGGTAAACCTAAGTGTTCCCGGGTGTTGCGACGATGAGTCGACGCGAATTCGGTCTATTTCGATTACGTTTGTTACGATACTAGAACTAAAAAAAAGGCCAGTAAAATGCAAGCGTCGGAAAAACCTAAAGTTATCCATCCCGAGCATTTCAACAGTAATTAAGAAGATTAATCGTTTAATTATCAAATTTATAAAAAAAATATAAAACCAAAATAACGTGGACCACTTTGGCGCCACTTGGCCCAATAGGGGCATAGCGACACCAAAGTTATAAATTATATATATATATGTATAATTGCAACTTTGTGTTGCGTCATGGGTTGTACACTATGAAACAAAAGTTGTACCCTATGACCACTTACCATCTCTGATTTGCACCACAACCATCGTTTCTTGCCACAAGAATGGTATGGTCTTTTTTTTAAAGCAAAAGTGGTATTGTCTCGCTGAGGTTTCAAAAGTGGTTTTACTACCACTATGTCTGGTGGCCACCATTGGATTCAACGACAATGATGATTGTTTAATGAGAAAACAAAAGTCACGATCCTGGTGGAGAGTAGGAAACGGATTTGCAGGTTGTAGATGGAAACGGATTTGTGGTGCCCATAGTTTTAGGTTGAAGGTGGTAAGGTTCCAATCTAACAACAACGGTTTTTCGGCTGGGGTGGAGCAGTGGTGGAGACAGATCATTGAGCGACGATGTGTGTGTGTGTGTGTGTGTGTGTTTAAACAGTGAAGCTAAGTAGTGTTCGGCGGTGGTGGCGGCTTTGTAGAGGAGAAGATAACGAAGCAATGACCGTTACATGGAGGTGCTATGGTGGTGGCAGTAAGTCGGTGATGTTGTACTGGTTTCGTGATGACAGTGACCTGGTGAACGCGTTTACTAAGATTAACAACCCCGCTGCAACGCAACGGGGTCTTAAAATTAGTTCTTTGTTAATTTTTATCCCCAAGACAACAAAAACCAAGCACGTTCATTTATATTGTTATTTATATGAGAAGTAAAGTTAAAATGTAAAGGGAGACAAAAATAAGAAGTGCGAGAAGGAGTTGTGGCCACACAAAAAGCCCCTAAAAATAATAAAAATACCATAACTAAATAAAAAAGCGAAAAAAATAAAAAAATCAAAATGTTTCCCCCGTCATCCCCCCCCCCCCCCCACACACAGACACACAAACATAAAAACAACGAAAAGACACAATGCTGAGAAAATTTGAGTTATGATTTTTTTGAGGGTTTTTTTTTATTTTTGCTACAAATCGTTCTTATAATTCTTATTTTTATTCCCCTTTATGAAATAACTTGACCCTATTTATGAGTTATAATAGGTTTTATTATTATTTCATTTGACGGATGTAACACGTCCGTGCTCACAAAAATGAGACATAAATAACCCTTTAGTTACGAAATTTATAGGGGGTCCAATGTTCGAATCCCGTCTCATGTGTAGAGGTGTTTATTGGTTCGGTTATCGATTTATTCGATTTGTTCGGTTTGATTTATTCGGTTATGAGATTTTTATACCGCTAATTGAAAATAGAACCTAACCAAATTTGGAAAGGGGATAATCGAATCGTAATCAATCTTAATTCAACTCGGTTTGGTTTCGGTTAAAACCGAACAAATCAATTCAAACCATGTTAATCGAATTCATCCAAAACAACAATTTTTTTATGTTTGTGTTCTAGATTAGCATAGCCGTTTGGGTTCCATACTACATCAAAATATTCAAACAAACCCAAAATATGCATCCTAAAACCGATAGTTAAAGACCTAATAAAATATTCGAACCGACAAACCGTTAAATAGTCTTAAATATACAACCAGTCAACCATGAATAATCATCCTTAAACATCCAAAATGAAAAATCAAAATATTAACATGGATATGGATTATTGGACTACATATTAGACATGGACTTAAAAAATATTGGGTCATATACAAAATAATTTATATAGTTTACATTTTAATCTATTAGTACGGTTAAAGTGAATAAATTGAACAAATCGCATTCAGAAAAAACCAAATCTGGAAATCAAATTCGGTATTCGGTTGTTGGTTATAACAAAATCGAAAATTGAATTCTTAATTCGGATTCATTTTTTTACGTTACAGATACAATTCGGTTATCGGGTTTTTACGGTTTTTCTGAACACCCTTACTCCTGTGTCACTCTAAAATATGAGTGGCACCTCTATAGGGGATTCAAGCTTCGGATAATGGGAGTATGGCAAGTATTATGACCGTTTGAAAGTGACATCGTTACCACTACAGCATAAGCCTTTCGAAAAATTATAAATACAAGTTACACAATTTATAACTGTCAATTACTAGTTCATGTGTTTACAATCATTTGTATTAAATGAACGTTTAGAATAAATAATGTTACTTCATGAAACCTAAACTTAAGATATGACTAGCTACTTATGTTATTTTTGGAACATTGTGCTGCATGATCATAGAAAGAAAGAACTTAAGACTCAAATTATTGATTTTATTATTGCCAACATGTCGTTCAAACATAACATGTTATAGTGATCGAACAATCTTTTCTCAATTAGGCTGTTCATTGTAATGATGGTTCTTTAGAACACATTTGTGGTAATATATCAACAAAAACACAGATTATCGACCATTATAAAATGCAATTTCTTTCGAAAGATAATCATTACATTCTAATCGCATCTCAAAAAGTTGAAAGTAGGTGACGTTTCCTAAGAAGGAAAACTTATTTCATTTTTGGTAATGATGTAATAGTATTGAGGGGCACTCATGCATATGCATTGTATAATTTATGGGAAAATCAATGAATAATTTTTACTGTTGTACGGGTGTTTGAATGGAACTTGACCTCACTACGGGTACAATTGAACTCATTCCGGTACACTGCTATCAATGCCATTCTTGTAAGCCCAAAAATTAGGCTTGTGATATCAAATTACGAAACCCATTATATATTCACGGTCAAGTTAATAATTAAAGTGGGCGAGAATTTCGGACACGAGACGAGAACTTTGGACACGCGTTTAGCTTCAATAGGGGGAAAGCTTCTAGATAGTTTTTGTTTTAGCTATAAATAGGACTTGTATTGTTAGTTTATGTGTGTGTTTGTATGGTGAAATCACCCATCCAAGGGGAGCTCACCTTAGGTGGGGTCGGTTCATTTGTCATATATGTAATCTTTGCAACCGCTAACGAGGTCGTTCACTACTTATTATCTTTATTTGTTTTTTGTTCGATCGTTTGATTTACCGCACCCGTCTCGAACGTTTATCAAGAACAAAGCCGTTTGTTGTCGGATCCGGCGGTTTCGGGACCTACAATTGATATCAAAGCGGGTCGAATCTTATGATTCAACTTTGTTCTTGATATTCGGGTTCTATTTCCGTTATTACCCGAACCGAGACGTTAAATTCCGTTGAAGTTTTGGAAATAAAGTTTGATGTTTGGAAATAAAAGTTTGAAGATTTGGGAAAATAATCGTGTTCGAAGTTCGTCTCGGGGTTGTAGATCTGGATTCTTAGCCACGTCTAGAGGTTCGTTGAAGATTTTTAAGAAGTGTTAAAAAAAATTGAAGATCTGGATGAGTTTTTTCTTTAGGTCTAGGATGGCGTTTTTTTTTTCTTTGTTTACTCTTCATACACATAGTTGTTGTGTGAGAGAGATATAGCCAAATGAGGATCTGTGTTTGTGTAGAGAGGTGGGTAACGAGTGAGAGTTGGTCAAATAAATAGTTCATGTTACCCAGTTCATTTTTAGCCGGAGTTTAATGTGGAGAGATGGCGTTCCCAACGTTTGGAAGATAGGAGCACGGGTTTCCGGCGAAGGTTGGCCGGTGACGATGATAGTTGATTTTTGATGATATACCGCAGGTAGATACTAAGGTTAGCAGAACGCAGTTTTCCTGTTAAAAATTCGCCGGTGACTATGGTTGTAAAATTCGTTAGGCGGTCGACTAGGGAGTCGCGAGTACTCGGGTATAGTTGGGGATTACTCGAAAAATACCTATGGAGTACTCGGCCGAGGCGGGGAGTACTCGATCTAGGCGGGGAGTAATCGAGGAGTACTCGGCCGCATACTCGGGAGTTTTACAACATTGCAGGTGACCATGGGTGATGGTGATGGTGATGGTGATGGAAACGCACGGTGGTGGCCATTTGCATACCATCTTCAGCTTCTTCGCAGCTTGCGCAAACCCCACAATCATCTGCAGCTCATCCATCGTTTGTGACATGAAATGCCTTTGAACAATGTTAACAAGCTGCTGGTCGGTGTTTCTTATATGCCTTTGAACATCGGTTGTTTCTTATGTTGATGATAAATGGTTGTTCAACACGGTGTGTCTGGTGATATTTACTTGTGGGAGGTTGCAACTGGTCGGTGAATGATTTTCGGACAGCCGGTCACCGGAACACGATTTTCCGGCAAGTACGGCGCCAGTGACCAGATTTATGGCAGAAGGCTTGTTGGTGGCTAACATGTTACTAGGGTTTGGGTTTGGCTCTTGGTTATTTTTATGGGCTGGATTTGAGGAATTGGGCCTGTTTAGTTAATGGGCTATTTTGATTTGAAGGCATACTATCTAGGCCTGTATTATAACTTGGGCTGTTGGAAGCCTTGGATTAAATATTAATTTCAGCAGAGTAAGTCGTTTATTTTTCGTGTTGACCAACTGAAGAAAGTCAAATTTGTTGGGTTTCGTCTTGTTTAATCGTGTTCAAAGCTTGTTATTTCTAAGGCGTTCGAGAAGTTGGATCCAAAAGGTGAACTTCGAACGAATTAATAAGTTTTATTCATTTAATCATTGAATCCGGTAATTCGAGATCGATTTGTGGATATTCGAGCTCATCTCATGCCTATATACAACTTAAGATCCGAAGAAGCGAGAACTACTTCAAGATTAAACATAGGTGGATCATACCTTGAGGGGGTGAATTGAAATGAAGAGGCATCGATTTATCGGGTGATTTGTGAAGATGCGAGATACGATGAGACAAAGTTTTGAGATCGTAAGTCAAGGGGGTGATTGTAAGGCCAAAAAGTTGTGACTTGCGATATCAAATTACGAAACCTATTATATATTCACAGTCAAGTTAATAATTAAAGTGGGTGAGAATTTCAGACACGAGACGAGAACTTTGGGCACGCGTTTAGCTTAAACGGGGGGAAAGCTTCTAGAATGTTTTTGTTTTAGCTATAAATAGGACTTGTATTGTTAGTTTATGTGTGTGTAATGTGTTTGTATGGTGAAATCACCCACCCAAGGGGAGCTCACCTTGGGTGGGGTCGGTTTGTTTGTCATATATGTAATCTTTTGCAACCGATAACGAGGTCGTTCACTACTTATTATCTTTATTTGTTTTTTATTCGGTCGTTTAATTTACCCCACCCGTCTCGAGCGTTTATCAAGAACAAAGCCGTTTGTTGTCGGATCCGGCGGTTTCGGGACCTACAATTCTTCATAATTTTTCATGAATAATCGGGTTACCGAGAGAGAGAGAGAGAATGTGTCATCAACCAATTAAAATATTTCCTTTTTATTTTTGTATCTTTTCCTCCATGATTTTCAATACACCCGTAGTAAATATTCATAAAACTTCAAGATTTCCCTGCATATGCATTGTATAATTTATGAGAAAATCACAGAATAATTTTTACTATTGTATGGGTGTTTGGAGTAGGGGTGTTTTTCGGGTTATTTATTCGGGTTTCGAGTTGTTTGGGTCGGGTTGTTCGGGTTTGAGCTCAAAACAAATTGACCCAAGAACCGACCCAAATAAGTTTGGGTTGTTCGGGTTTCGGGTTGAACGGGTTAATTCGGGTTGGGTTTCGGGTTTAACAAATTAAAAGAATATATCCACCTTTGACAATATCATAAATTAAAAAACCGTATTCCAAGCCGTTATAAAACCATAATATACATCCATATTCAACAATAGTATATATTATTTGGCAAAACATGAAATTCATCATACAAGCATGTATTAGATCGGATGAAGGAGTGTCATGGCTTGTGAATCAATACTTGCGTAGATTGAAGAAACATGTTTAATGCATATTGGTTTAAATACTATACTATTTAAGTTTTTGAACTGAATATACATTCTCAACATGCTTTATCGTAATTAATGCATTGGGATATGATAAATCCAATATTAATCGGAGTCTTGAGAACAATCGAACAAGAATACATAAGGTTACTGTGTTACTTCACCGCTAAACTACCCTATCAAAATTAGGTATATACATGCATCGATGTATTATACTTCGGGTTATTCAGGTCAACCCGAATTTGGGTATTTCAACCCAAATACCGACCCGAATATTTTATCTCGGATTCGGGTTGAGAGCTTAATCGGTTCGGGTGAATTCGGTTCAGGTTATTCGGGTCTCGGGTCGCTTCGATTCGGGTTTGTTATTCGGGTACGGTTAAAAAACACACCCCTAGTTTGGAGTGGAGCTTGGCCTCACAGCAACCAATTAAAATATTTCCTTTTTATTTTTATATCTTTTCCTCCATGATTTTCCACCCCTAGTTAATATCCATAAATCTTCAAGAATTCTCTATTTTTAATAGAAAATTTGGATTTTAATAATCCTAACTATCAACCATTGGCCATTAATGATCTCAACTAACAATCTAACTGGTGATGATCCCAACTTTCAATATCATTAGTAATATTAGTCTCAGTCTAACAAACTGTTAACTCGGTTAGTTTTCTCGGTTTAAGCCGTATGTGCAAAATGGCCATAGCATCCTTACATATAAAAATTAAATTAAAACAATAAAGTCACCACTTCCCGTTCTAAAGTTAAAAGTAAAAAGTAAATCATCTCCTACAGTACACACATACAGTCACCATCTCCGGCAATGGTTCTTTTCCGACGACCAGAGTAGAAAATCGTCGTTAAGCTTTTGAGGCTATAAATGGCAAGCTTTCCTTTTTTTGTTTTCTTTTTCTTTTCTTTCTTTTTTTCTTTTATTGTTCTTTTATTTTTTGACTACTTTTATTTTATAGATTTGACAAAGATAAATTTATTAATCTATTAACTAACTTATTTATTTTATAAAAATATATATTTCACTCTTTGTTTTTCAATTGTTACGCGTGTCTATATATTTCGAACTATAAAACATAAGTTGTTCTTTAAGCTAACGTATTAGATACTCAAACCACCTCGTCATGTTGACCCGAATCTAATAATTAGCTAAGAAGATATTTCCATATTCAATCCTAAACTCAGCTAATACCTTATATTTTCATTGGCATAAAATCACATCAGCAAAAAAGTTCTAATTTTATTCTAGTCATTATCTGATGAAATACTCAAGTAGTCGAGGAAACTACCACGACCACAACCATTTATTCTCAAAATATAAAATTTTCAAGAGTATATCAGTACATGTGGCAAAAGCCAGTGGATGGAAGTATGGAAACTATGCCCCTACAATGTAGGAGTACTAAAAGGCTAAAAGCAACGAGGAAATATTTGATGTGGGACCCAACGACTGAGCTATATGAACCGTCTGATAGATTAGCAGGGCATGTGGAGGAAGAGTAATAATGACGATGAATAATCACAAGATGAATATGGCTTCTACGTGTCAACTTCATACGGGGACAAGAATGTGGGATTATTTAGATGGGGGACAGTTTGACGTTGCTGGTGTGTCCTTTCCGATTAATGCGTATGGTCGTAGGAAGGTTAGGTTATTTAATGTAAACCTAGGTTTGATTCTAACGTCAACATTTTAATAAAAATATAGGTGGCCCAATCAAAAAAGGATCGAAGTTTTTGTAATCTCGGGTTCAATTCTGAGGATGTCAGGCCTTTGGACGGGCGGGTGTTACCGAAATTGGAGATAACTTAGAGGCGTTTAAGGACTCTGTATAACTGTTAGGCCAGCTGACGGTGGCCTTTTGTCATTGATTCGCCCCATACAGAGTAGCTAGGCAATTCTCTGTGTTGTCAGTAAAAAAAATATTTGGCATCGGTGCCGGTTTATACGATTCTCTTACATTTAAATAACAAAAAATTGGCAACTGAGTTTCTAGTTCAATGGCATGTAGTAAGTTTAAGATTCTAGAAGTCTTACACTCAAAACCCAATTCAAAGGAGTTTTTCTATAGTGGTAGATTTTCTCATTGGTGGTTTTTCTGTTTGAGTAAAACCTTGAACGTGAAAATTAGTTTGAACGGTTGACATCCCGTCTAATGAAGACTCACTCAGATTATGAGGTTAGTTCCAAACGCTGTTAAAAACAATAACAAAAATTTGTGCTTTGATTAAAATTGATAAGCGTACACAGTTATTTCGAATTATAATGATCAAGGCTATGTATAGTGGTTGGCTACAAATTTGGTGCAATAAGCATCATGTGGCACCCAGTCAGCAAATGAGAGATTTTTGTTTTAGGGGTGTAATGGTGTTATAACCTAATATATATATATATACACACACACACACACTATGTTAGATCCCGTGTTACACAAGGACGAAAAATATATAAAACTTCATATAACGTGCTAATTGTGATAATCAAGTAGTTAATTATATATAACAATATACTGTAATTAGAGTATTGTAATTACATTATAATGTAATTACATAATTACATTACTTGTAAATATAATTAATATACTTGATTCTCACAATTATCACGTTAATTTAACTTGTATGTTAACTTTCCCCTATATATATTTGTGTGTGTGTTATACATTTCAATGATTGTAAACGTCATATAATCTATTATTATTATTATTATTATTTTCAAAGGTATTCCATTGCTGTTTTAATTACAATAATTCAACATATAAAGACAAACAGAGGAAAATGATAGTTTAAAACATATTTATATCTTATACCACATAATTTTAACTCATACTGTGAAACAAAAGAAGACATTAATTAAAACTCATCAACTACTCAAATCATATATTGTAAACTATGAAGCGTAAACATATAAATGTTGTAACATAAGTTGTGTGTTATAAAAACTATTTTTATTGAGATTATAAAACATATAAGCACATAACATAAAAAATGCTACAAATACGAATATAAGAGTGAGATATACAATTATATTTTTTATTAAAACGTTTAATAAAACAACAATCAAATCCAAAACTCATGATTTAACCATTTAATCCAAGCAGGCAAGCATCTAGTCCAAACATTCATAAATAATTTCCCAAAATCTAAAAAAATAAAATAACAAAGTCTCAAATTTTAAAAAATAACAATAAAAACAATTAATTGCTTTTATTATTCAATAAATGGTGATTATAACCATTTGTTTTGAAACCTTCTCCAACTTATGATTGAGTTAATATTTAAATTAAATTGTTTATTAGATGGATAATATCTAATATATATAATTTGAAAGTTTGGTGATGCTAGCATCTTATTGGTCCAAGTGGCGGTCTGATATTGGACAAAGTTTTTTTTTTTGTATTTTTATTTTGTTTCGTAGTTCCAGTATCGTAACGAGCATAATTGAAACAAATTAAATTTGTGTCGATTTACCACCACAAATCCCGAGACCAACAACGCTCAGGTTTTACCGACTCACCAACGTAACGCCCGAGTTTTACCGACCGTTTTGTTTTAATTCTGGTACCTTACGTTGGTATTGACTGAATTCGTGTCAACTCATCGTCGTAATGCTCGGGCTTTACCAACGCCCGGGTTTCAATGATGGGGTTTTGCCAACTGCCCCGGCGCAATGCGCCGGATAGAAAATCTAGTTTATTAACAGAAATTATATTATTTGGCATCCTATGTGGATAACAATGGCAGTAGTAGTTGGTGTGCGTGCTTATTTTATGAAACCCTAAAAGACTCTTTTGAGTGAACTGCCGCCGACTATTCAAAGGGTAAGAATAGGCTTGTAAACGAAACGAACATTCAGTGAACTATTTGTGAACCGTTCGGTGGGAAGTTCGCTTATGTTCGTTTATGTAATAAACGAACGAACATGAACAAAAAGTTTGTGTTTGTTTAATTAAACGAACGAACATGAACACATGTTCCGTTTGTTCATATATGTTCATGAACGTTCGTTTATGTTCGTCTATTTATGTTTGTTTATGTATTAATAGAAAATAATTAAATATTATCTAGACCTAGATAGGTCATCTGTTTAAAGGTTTTATATTTGTTAATTTGTATTCATATAAGTGTTTTCATTTAAGTTCGTTTATGTTTTTTTATGTTCATTTACATTTGTTCATGTATGTTCATTTATCTTTGTTCAGTCACGTTTGCTTAGATTTTAAACAAGCGAACACAAATGTCCCTATTTAGATAAACGAACATGAACATAAATATTTGTTCGATTAAGTGTCGGTGTTCTTTTAAAGCTAAATGAGCGAACACGAACATGCCCTTGTTCGTGTTCATTCGATTCATTTACAGACTTTCATTACTCACATTGATGAATACATCGGTTACCGATTTTATTTGTGTTCGTTTGTGTTCGTGAACGCATTAATTTCCTTAATAAACGAACATGAACATATAATCTCGTTCGGTAAGTGTTCGTGAACCTTTCGTGAACACATTATTTTCTTAACGAACGAACATGGACAAAGCCTTGTTCGTATTCGTTCGGTTCGTTTACAGCCCTAGGTAAGAATAAATAGGTCTAGAGTTAGCATTTAGCTCATCTCTCTTCTTCTTGTTTTGTATTTTATGATCAACAACGCAATATTTGCAGAGCAATGCC
The DNA here is from genome assembly GCF_021521415.1 of Bidens hawaiensis. Taxonomy (NCBI): domain Eukaryota; kingdom Viridiplantae; phylum Streptophyta; class Magnoliopsida; order Asterales; family Asteraceae; genus Bidens; species Bidens hawaiensis. Next base: position 16,869 of record NW_027502965.1, read on the forward strand.
TAATAAAAAAATTTTCTATCCTTTACATGCTCATACTTAACAAAAATACCTGTCTTTACAATGTTTAATCCACCCTTCGAGCATGCCTTTTCCGAAACCAAAAACAGACATGTTTTTCTTATTTGGCCTTCTTTTTAGCCTTTTATCACCCATTCGTGCCTTTGGCGGGTTATTAGAGACCTTAGCTTCTACTTGCTGTTTTACTAAACTATGGTTTGACATACCAAGCTAACTTTAATAATCCAATAACTAGAAATTTGTGTGTCAGATCACGTATTAACTAATGTCCAAATACTCAACAATTAAAACATTGTTTGATATCATATAAATTAACTCCAAATACTTATAGCATGCAATCGCTCATATTCAATATACTAACTTTCTAATAACCTAATATAGAGTGACATGGTCACTGCTATCATCGTGTATACCCTATTACGAACTACCCAGAATGTTAGACAAGACATGTACTCCCCAACCAATAAGTTTAATTAATTAAGTGTATCCCATTAAAAAAGTTAGTCAAGTTAATTAGAATCATTAATTTATAGACTGGAATAAAATACCAAGCTTCAAACCACAATTAAATACTACAAATGTCATTTTGAACTAATTTAATCCAGCAATAATCATGGTTAGAGTTACGTAAAATCAAAACAAGTACGGAAGCATAATTATAACTAGTTAAAGAAATATTAAGCCTATTACGAAGAAACACGAACCAACTAAAAAAGCTTGATCATTCAATCTTCAATAGTAGTCACACTGAATCTGAAAAGCTTGAACGTTCAACTCAACCACAAACACAAACCAAAAACTACTCAAAATTCTAACCTTTCGGGCTGTGGTATAGATGACGACATCCTCATCATAATGCTTAAATATTAACTAGTAAACTGCTCGCGTGTTGCGGCAAGAGCGTTGATACACGTTAAGGACATAAAGTTACTAAAATTTGTACGCGTGTAATGACAGGTCTGGTTTTAATAAATTTATATTAAAACGTAGACAGAAATAAGAAAATATTTATACAAAATTAAGTTGCTATGAAGAAAGCATAAAAATATATAATATTTAACCATTTGTTTTGGTCACGCATTCTGTGAGCTCGGTATTGAATAAAATTTTTATTGTGGCGTAGGTGGAAACATTGACGTTTGTATTTGAAACTTAGAGTAGCACTACTACGTTAAAAAAAACTAAAAATATATTATCTTTGACCCAGATTGGATTCGAATTAAATTTATACTGAAACGTAAATATAAAGAGTCACGTCTCAGTTGTGTATACAGAATTTAAGAAACATAATATTTTCAAAAATAAAATATGTCAAATGTGATTATAGAAGTCTAATTTTACAAATGCATTGAATATAAAAAAACATAAAATAATATTAAAAATCAAACTTCAAATAACTATCTCAAAATGATTTGTAACAAAGTAATTGTCTTACGAATAGTAACCAACCGTATTTTTTTTAACAATTATATAATAAATAGAAATCCAACACAAAATCAAACTCGTTACTTTGAATTTACCAATCCTGTGTTTTTTAGGTCACATAGATCTAGATGCGTTCTATCAATTACACAAGTACATGAATTAGATTATTGACGCGCATACCCTGAAAATTACATAAATCTATGTCTAACATAAGGCTAGCATCTACATTCATCTAGTTATGTATTCTTGTGTACTAGATTAAAAGCCTTTGTATATTACTTAGGATATCATGGTCAATGAAGAGGTATGCACCCGCCTTAACATCGAGCGGGGCGGGTCAACCCACAAATATAGACAAGAGGCTTGAAATCAAGATGTCATGAAGACACAAAGCCAAAACCTATGCGCATGGCGCATATCACATATGCTCACGCATATCACATATGCTCACGCATCACATATGCTCACGCGTATCACATATGCTCACGCATCATATATGCTCACGCGTATCACATATGCTCACGCATCATATATGCTCACGCATATCACATCTGCGCGTGGCGCATCTGCGTGTGGCGCATATCACATATGCTCACGCATCATATATGCTCACGCATATCACATCTGCGCGTGGCGCATCTGCGCGTGGCGCATATCACATATGCTCACGCATATTACATATGCTTGCGCATATCACATCTGCGCATGAAACATCTGCGCGTGAGAATAAAGAGACGACCTCGCGCATCCCCAGGATAGGCGCATATCACACATGCACATAATCAACCACGTCCTTATCCAAATCAGGATAAGGACAACCATGATTGTGCTCATCAGACAACCTTCCAGAAGGTATCCTTAAAGGAATAAAGAATATGCTGATGTTGACAGCTGCCAATGGAAGGTAGACAACTCAGCAAAACCCATGTGCTACCACGTGATTGCACATGGGTCAGGTGAAATACTTTGGTCAGAGAATAATCAATGAAAAAGCACCAGGTGTCCTAAGGACACGTGGTGTGGTATTTATAGTGTTATGGTTTTCAATGATTGGGCTCAGACCCAATTAGGGCCTTTTTGGCCTCCTCCTATTGCTTCGCGCCACGTGTCCTTAGGACACCTGGTGCTTTTTCATTGATTATTCTCTGACCAAGGTATTTCACCTGACCCATGTGCAATCACGTGGTAGCACATGGTTTTTGCTGAGTTGTCTACCTTCCATTGGCAGCTGTCAACATCAGCATATTCTTTATTCCTTAAAGGATACCTTCTGGAAGGTTGTCTGATGAGCACAATCATGGTTGTCCTTATCCTGATTTGGATAAGGACGTGGTTGATTATGTGCATGTGTGATATGCGCCTATCCTGGGGATGCGCGAGGTCTTCTCTTTATTCTCACGCGCAGATATTTCATGCGCAGATGTGATATGCGCAAGCATATGTAATATGCGTGAGCATATGTGATATGCACCACGCGCAGATGCGCCACGCGCAGATGTGATATGCGTGAGCATATGATGCGTGAGCATATGTGATATGCGCCACACGCAGATGCGCCACGCGCAGATGTGATATGCGTGAGCATATATGATGCGTGAGCATATGTGATACGCGTGAGCATATGTGATACGCGTGAGCATATGTGATATGCGCCATGCGCATAGGTTTTGGCTTTGTGTCTTCATGACATCTTGATTTCAAGCCTCTTGTCTATATCTTGTGGGTTGACCCGCCCCGCTCGATGTTAAGGCGGGTGCATACCTCTTCAGTCAACAAAATACGTAGTTAACATTTGTTTCATAATGACATCCACTATCCAAATTAGCATAATTTGTATGAACTCAATTACCTTACTATTATTGAAATATTATTTGAAGTGATATTTTTGTTTTCTTGTACAACACAAATTTTTATTCTATATTTGTATGAACTCAATTGTTATACCATTAACTATTTATAAGGTCAGTTACAACGCCCTCGTTACTTGGCAATTATATATTCCTCTCTTTAGATTTTTGTATCTAAATACTTGTTCACAAGCTATTCATACAATACAGTACAAAAGTTTATCAATCAAGAGTTTGCCGTATGAATTCAACTGTTAACCCTTATAATGCAAGTTGTAATTTCGTAGGTTTGACAACAAACCAGGCGTATGTTTAGACCATATGTTCGTTTGAATATTCTCCGATTGGGCCCTAATGTATTAGCCACCTTCGTCGATTCTATTTGAGACAAACTGATAGTTGGTACGATATTCTAGCAACCTTTTTGTATGCCATCACTCATATGTAACATGTAAGTGACAACTGATGATATTATAATTTATAGGTATGAAATTGTCGTGGGGTATGTATTGAAAAAAACAAGGTTTACGCTTGCATATGTCACGAGGTTTAAAAAATTGATACAATGGTTGTTTTACATTTTTCGTTTTTTAATATTTATTTTTTGGATTTTAATCATCTTTATTGTAAGAAAGTTAATAATATACTTAGGGTTTGATGATGAAAGGGTTTCATAAATAAATGATATGTTATAACCCGTTTAAAAGCTATCTGGATTTTGTGACCCAGGACCCGCTTATGTTTTTTACTATAAAATTGTTTATTAATTAGAAATAATATCTTTTTCTTTTTAAATTGGATATTAAATTTTAGTATATCCCTATTTTATAGGATTTTCATATCAAATAATTGTTAAGATTAATTTTTAATTTAATGAGATGTTATAATCCGTTTAAGAGCTATCTGGTTTTGGTAAGACCCTATGGGTTAAATCAATGAGTGGTCGTAATTTTTCCGACGGCAGCAGTGGTTGCAAGATTTGCGACGGCAACAGTAGTCGTAAACTTTGCTACAGTAGAGTGGTCGCAAATATGATAGCAGTCGCAAAATGGTTGCAACAGAGCAATTGCGACCTGTGTTTTCCCAACCGCATTTTCGGTCGCAAAGCGGTCGCAAAAGGGCAATTGCAACCATTTTGCAACCGAAATGAAAGTCGCAAATGCATAGTTTTCTAGTAGTGTTCTAATAAAAGGTCTTTACTTTTTAAAACCCTAATCGCATTTAAATTTTGATACAGGGAACAAATAATAATTCGGGTATGTCTATAAACCCAAACACGTTATAAAATAATTAGGTCATGTTCATATTGAACATTCCAAACGACGTAAGCTTAGAGTACTCAGTTGGCTCTAATCAACGAATTGTACTTGGTTAGACATTATAGCCAATAATTTATAAGAAGTGGACAATGCGACGTCTAGTATTGATACAAATAATTCATATAAAAGATCTTTGCACCATGATTGATAATGGCCATAAGTTTTTAAATAAAGAGATTTTCTTAGTGTTGAATTCACCCTACGACTTAGTTCACTTTTTTTATAATAATTAAAAATCCAGTTTTATTGAAATCCATCTAATGTTAAGTTTAAATCATAATTCCCCGTTTTAAAAACAGTCGTGTATGCACATATAACGTTTTTGGCATATTACTACATATATTAAACTAGTTTTTTCACCCGGTACGTTGCATCGGGCAGGTCAGATAAAGGGTCGGGTAGATCGAATTTTTTTATTTCACATTGCAGTTGTGCATTACTGTTTGTGGGTTCGGTTGATGAACATATAAAATATTAAAATATAAAAAATGACATTTGTTCAGTCAATAAAACCCGAGTATTGTCGGTATCAGGAGCTGCAACAATGAGTCGGTAAAACTCGGGCGTTGGTAAACCTAAGTGTCCCGGGTGTTGCGACGATGAGTCGACGCGAATTCGGTCAATTTCGATTACGTTTGTTACGATACTAGAACTAAAAAAAAGGCCAGTAAAATGCAAGCGTCGGAAAAACCTAAAGTTATCCATCCCGAGCATTTCAACAGTAATTAAGAAGATTAATCGTTTAATTATCAAATTTATAAAAAAAATATAAAACCAAAATAACGTGGACCACTTTGGCGCCACTTGGCCCAATAGGGGCATCGCGACACCAAAGTTATAAATTATATATATATATATGTATAATTGCAACTTTGTGTTGCGTCATGGGTTGTACACTATGAAACAAAAGTTGTACCCTATGACCACTTACCATCTCTGATTTGCACCACAACCATCGTTACTTGCCACAAGAATGGTATGGTCTTTTTTTTAAAGCAAAAGTGGTATTGTCTCGCTGAGGTTTCAAAAGTGGTTTTACTACCACTATGTCTGGTGGCCACCATTGGATTCAACGACAATGATGATTGTTTAATGAGAAAACAAAAGTCACGATCCTGGTGGGGAGTAGGAAACGGATTTGCAGG
>NW_027502966.1:0-31414 GCF_021521415.1 Bidens hawaiensis
GGAACCAACAGTTCAGCAGATTGCGCAACGAAAAGTATTTTAATGGTTCTCTCAACTCATTTATCCAAATTATGCAAGGCCAATTGGGTTGTCTCCTAAACTCATAATACTAAGTTCCAGAAATGGAATCAATCCGTTTGCCTTTGTCATTAGAGAGTAATGGTGTCGAAAAGACAGATCAGAATATAATTTCCCGAATCAGCTTTGACCTATGTTTTTGTAAAATCATAAAAACCATTCAAATATCATACAAAAATTACAAATTATACCTTTTTGGAAAATAGACTCAAAGTATAACATCATGGAAACAAGAATTGATCAAAAACAATCAATTATCATTGAGTTACAGACCAACAAATAAACGAGTACGAATCTGTCAGCAAACTGTTATCATCAAAACTCAAACCCTAACATGTTTATGACATCTCTAGGGTTCTAATTCATCAATTAACATCAAAATTGTCAATATTACAGAACTTTGGGCATCTAGGGTTTCATAAGAACTCATCAAAACATGAAATTGATGCATAAAACTTACCAATTAGCATTAAGAATGATAAGAATCAATCAAATACACCATCAATTGCAAAAATCAAGGTTAAATTGAAGGGTGTTGGTGCCTTGGAACTTCCGATCGCAACAGGCAAAGGGGGACTAGGTCAAGGCCATAATAATTTAGGTTAAGCATAATACGATTTGGCCCCTCTAATTTGCAATGGTGGTGACTTGTTCCCAAAGTTTATAAAATGGACTATTAGAATTACACAAGAGGCCCCTCAACATTGAAAGATTAAAACCCGTCTAACATACAAAGTCTACAAGGTGCGTGTCGTTAAACGAAAATTAGTGGGTGCTGCTTACTAATCTAGTCCTTTAGGTTATAAGAGGTGATGTCTTGAGCAAAAGGTTGGATAAATGAACTTTTAAAATGTATTACAAGGCTCCTAAATTAGAAAGATGAAACCCCGCCTTTTAAACAAACTTTTATAAACGCTAAAGCTGATTAACGAAATTTTCGGGCGTTACAAGCATTTATTCCCAACTGTCCACGACCAACAGAATCCTAACCCCGCTACTTGCATGTCCCCCGGAAAACGATTTTAACCAGAAAAGTCACATTTTCCCATAAACTCAACTTAAACACCACCATTATCACCAACTGACTCACGACTAACCAACCACTATTATTTAAGCGTCACACCCCAACCTACAGTAGAATCCAGGGTGCGAACTCATAATTCACAGCTCAAAAAACACTACTAACATAACCATATTTGTGACAATATCTAAATTATTTTATTAAATTCAAGTCAAGTACACATCATATAAAAAAAATCCAAAAGAAACAAACAAAATATTCAAACTTGTCTTTTTATTGGATAACCTTAAGCCAAAACTAAGTTCTTCATACTTCACTTCATGTAATACCATGTAATATGCGTACAAAATACAATAAATTTGTCAACATAAAGTTGAGCAAGTAATCACTAGTTGATAACAAATATAATATATGAGAAAAACTGCAAATCTATATCATGAGTATCAACAATTAAATTATAAGCAAATAATTGGTGTCGTTTGACCATGCCTCATGAACATGGGCTATGACTACTAATATGACATAAAACAATTAAGTACAAATAATGGTGGCGGTTGACCATGAATAAACGAACACAATCAATGGCTACTAACGTATGATCATACTTTAATGTGATTATGATGGACCTCTTCGAATGCGATAATAAATAATTAAGCGCGTAAACAAGTAACATACAAGCATTTAATTGTTCAACCACATAATATTCAAGATTTGCAATTGATAGAATATGCTACATATAAATATGATAAGGTACGCATAAGGTCTCCAAAACATTTAAAACAGTAAAAGATGGGGAGTGATTACCCACCTTGTTAATTAGGCAAGATAATATTAAAATAACAAATAAAGCGAGTCTCGAGTTTTTAATATGCTAACTGATCCGACACAAATGAGACTTGAAACTTTGAGAAAATAAAGTAGAATTAAAAACGAGAACACAACCGCTGGAATCAGGTTAAACGGATGTCTAAAACTTAAGATATGAGAAATTTAATATTTAAGCGAACTGGTACTGTTTGGAATCCAAACTTCAAATCTGGAGTCGGGTTCTGTTCATTACACTAGAAATGACAAGACAAGCATAAAAGTCTTCTGGCCCGAAAGATAATTTTGACCAGAAGCAGTAGTAATCGATAACTCATAAAAATTGACTTTTATAACCCTAAATGGGGTCAGGATCAAATTGACCAACAAAACTCACTCAATCACTGAAACTGATTTAGGGCTTTTGTTAATTATGCAAACACTCACGTTTTATCATAAGACAACTTATCCGGAAAGATAAAGGAACGATGAGAAAACACGAGTCAAAGAGTCTTGAAGCACCAAAATCAAACCGAAGATGATAGTCTTGAGGAAGAATACAGTGAACACCAAGAAAATTCGAATTTGGATGATGGAGGCTGAGTTACAGGAATGTTTAGGGTTTATGAGACTTAGTTTATGTATTAAAACCCTAAACTCGTTTAGTTGGTAAACGAACTCGATTAAGGAACGATATACTCACTTAATGATGAAATCAAGCCTAATAGCCTAGAAATTTTGATTATAATAACAGAGGAATGAACTTAGACGTGCATCGAGACCAAGTGATTTATCTCGGGGCTTAATTTTTGTGATTTGGGCCGGAATAGGAATGATTTAGCATTAAAACGAAATCGAAAATCAAGTTTGCTAATATGGGTGTCGGTCGTGCTACGTGATGGGTAGGCTTCCATCAGATTTTTAAAAAGTCCCTTCACTTCTATAAATACATTTTTAGCAATTTTAAACGATTTTAAAGGTTATTAAGAATTGTTTGACAAGCTTGAAAGTTATGAGGATATAAATTAACTTAAACAAAGTTAAATATTAATATTTGCAAGATTTTATAAATATGAAAGATTCGAATTACATTCCCGGTTCAGATAAATATAAACGCATACAAATACGAAAAATCCGAAATGTTACATTGAGGACCACCAATCTATTTCGAAAATGGTTTTAGGGTTCCGAAGACCTCAATAATTGAGCTTTTTACTAGAAAAAGTTTTCTAATAGTCCGATTTAAGGTTACAAAGATGGTTGGGATGGAAATGTTGTGTTTTCCAGAAAACATGTGAGTTTTTGGCTAAAAACGTTTTTCTAGCGACCTGTAAGTAACGACGTTAAGATTCTGTTAGTCTCGTACCGTTGGGAACAAATACGTTAAAAGTTGGGATTGTGAGCAGACAATTCATTAGTTAAGACTGCCAGCAACCAAAAGATGATAGTTAGGATTGTTAAAAACCAATACACATTTTCTTGTTAAAAATACTGAAGTGATAACTTGACTCAATATTTTCTTTACCCAACTAATAATTCTGATAATTCTGATTTTATGCAATTTGTTATCTTATATGCACTTTATGCTTAGTTATTTAAATGAATTCTCAAAAAATAAAAATCGGAAAATATCGGAGACAAGAAAATGATGTATTAGGCTGTAAAGGGTGAGGTTCGCCAGGTGTATCCATTAAGTGAATAACCAATGTCAAATTCAAGTGGGGGCATCAAAGACTTATTCAAATGGCAACAACTTAATATGCAATCAATTCGGCTGTGGTAACCCTCTAAATATTATGGTGGAGCTGTTGTTAGGCTTTGGGAGGACGTTGGTGGTTCGGCTTGTGAATTCTTGGTAAAAACATTAAGGTAGGGGCTGGATAATGCACAACATCATGTAGTTGAAGGAAATTACTGGTTGAAAAACATTCCAATAAAAGTTAATTGTTTTGTTTGGGGACAGTTAATGGATTAGATGGCTAAAAAAGAAGCGCTTATGGCAAGAGGCGTGATTATGAGAAACAATAAATGTGTGTTGTGTGGTGTAGCAACAGAGTCATCTTTGCATTTGATGGTTCATGTGAGGTAACACGTTGGATCTGGTCTATTATTCTTGAATGGGTGAAGCTGTCGGGAATAATTACTTGCTCATGTACAGGAAATAATAAAATATCCAACCATATACAATGAGAATAAGATGGAATGCGAGACAATTCAATCTATTGTATTAGTAACTTGTTGGTTGATATGGTTAACGAGAAACGATATGTTATTCAATAATAAGGTGTTCTCAATGGCGAAATTAATAAATGACATTAAGGCCATGTCATTCTTTGGGTAAGTAACCGAAACAAGAGACTGAGTCTAGAGTGGGAGAAGTAATGTCGTTTTAATTTCGTGAACTTTCATTTGTAGTTTCTTGTATGAGTTAGTTATTTGGTGTTTATCTCTTTTGTTTTCTTTGTACTTGGGGTTTCTTGTATGGTGAGCAGAAAATCGAATTAACCGAAAAAATCGCACCGAAAAAACCAAACCGAAGCATTAACCGACGGTTAATTTTTTGTTTTTTTAAAAACCGAAATTTCGATTTCAATTCGGTTATTCATTTTTAAAAAACCGAAAAAAACCGAACTGAACCGATTGAGGATGATAAATATTATCAAGATGATGAGAAATGAACTAAATTTTCAAGATAAATAAATAAGATGATTAATGAAGATCGGGACTAAACTTTTTGCTTTTTAATTTTTAAACTCTATTTAACTTTGTATTCGTATAGTTCCACGTAACACGTGACTATTTTTGTTTTTGAATTCAATATATACGTGGAGTGTGGTGCTCTAACATGTTCTTATACAAACTTAAAATATACATTTTCATTATTTAATTTTTTTTTGCAATGTCAACATATAATTTAAAAAACCGAAAATAACATAACTGAAACCAAAATTAACTGAAAAACCGAAAACCGAATGGTTTGCATATTCAAATAACCGATTACTTCGGTTTCGGTTTGGGTTTCGTCTAATAACCGAACCGAACCATGCTCAGCCCTAGTTTCTATTCGGTTTGCATATTCAAATAACCGATTACTTCGGTTTCGGTTTGAGTTTCGTCTAATAACCGAACTGAACCATGCTCAGCTCTAGTTTCTTGCTTCTTGTAAGTGATCCTTTTATTTTATTTTATTTTATAAAATTGACCTTTCAAAAGAAAAAAAAAAGCCTCTAAATATCCGAAATTTATAAGTTTGAATGTCAAATTAAAGTCGTTTTTTAAGTAAAATATTTAATAAAATATATGAGGAACTTATTACAAATGATGCTTTTAAATTTATTTCATTAAAAAATATGAAGTATATTTTTAAGTTTTCTAATGAAACGAACTTCTTAATTTATTTCATTAAAAACATATAAGAAAGTTGTTCTAACAAATGAATAAACCAACACACATCACGCAAATATATATGCAGGAAGGGAGAGGGCGCGTTTGGTGTTCACCAAGTCATTAGGATTGCCACCTCATTTATCGCGCACATTAATCGCATCTCTAACACATAGCTTTTTACCATGCTTATTTTATGCTTTGTTCAAATTTTAGACGTCCTTTCTATTCTTAAACAAATTACCTTGTGGTTTTATTAATACTTATGATTAGTTTAGTTATAAAGTTTACAATCTCAATTAAACAAGCATAAACTAGTGAATATTAACGGTGTCAATTTTTGTTATGAAATGATTAACAATATAATATAACGAACTTGGATATCTCTGCAGCGTTTAACTTTTTAATATTAAACATTTTTTCAAGGTGGGTTTGACGGACCCGCGGGCTATTGGAAATTAAGTTGGGAGTCTATATAGACATCAATAGGCGTGATTTCAGAAGTGGACTTAGATATTAATCATGATATTTTCCTTATAAAATTAAGTTTTTATTTGTATTGAAATGCTAATGGGTTTCGTGTGTCTTCTCTTCATATCTGTTGCTACACCCCGATCTGACCCGATGCCCGAATACCGACCCTATGCAACAATAAATGGGTTTGACAGGTTCAGATATGACAAGTCTTATGGGTTTTGTCGTGTCTTACTTGATTTTTGTTTAACCTTGTGACATGCTACCATGAGTTATGGCTTTGCATTTTAACAAACAAGAATATATGAATTAAAATTATTTACTGTTCTCTCAGTAAAAATATGTTCAACCATCCTAAATTATATGCATCTATTTGCATTTTTCAAACGTATTCTAGAGTGCTCACTTGCAAACCGTTTTTTTAAATAAATTTGTAAACGTGATTTTAAATCATTAAGTTTTATACTACTATTACTATATAACAAATTTTAGCACATGATAACTTAAATATGAAAATAAAACAACTTTATAGATTTTAATTCATACACTAAATATGCAAACTATACGATTTTATGACCGTTAAATTTTCTTGACTTTATTCGTTTGACTTATCTATATGGAACATAAGAGGATGACCCCCAACATTATATTCAATCTAAACTCATTTTAAGTTGGGTATGCTACAAGAATAATGAAGTTAAAACGTGTTAATTACGTGATTTTAATTTAAACGGTTAAATTTTTATTTTTTTATTTTAAACAACAAAATTCAACTTTTACCTTGCATTATCTACAAGGTTTTTCGCATAATAAATAAGGTGTGTGATTTCTATGATTCTAGATTTAAATAGATTAGTGATAATTGTAATTTTAATTCGAGCTTAAGAGAATTCATCCAAACTCAATCCAATCCAATTTAAGATGATTATATAAGAAAAATGAATAGAACAAGTTACTCAGCAGCACACAACTAGTTATATGTGTTTTTGTACTATAGGGTAAGTGACGTATTTGCACGTGATCGCAAGTTTAACCAAGAAATTGTTGAACACCGGTTTTGATGGTGGAATTATCCAGGTGACTTGGAGATAGGCTAGCTTGCTTGCTTCAGAGCCTGTTGGATTGGAATTATCCAATCCATTTAATTTGCTCTAGCACTTTAATATACATATCTAAGATATGCATATACCTATGCATATCTAGGAAATGCATTAGAGGGTTATGCCCAAAGAGTATTCATTTTAATTCCTTTTCTCTATTCCCTTCCTCTATATAAAGGAAGGGGAGATCACATGGAATGATGTACAAAAAATACTCTAAGTTACTTACATTCAATAGCCGATCACCATTCTTGTAAAGTACCGTTAGGAACTCTTCACCACTAATTTGAAGGGGATTCCAATAGTATTCTAACATCATCTGTAAAACGATACAAGATCAAACATAGATTATAAAGCAAAATAGATGAGTTATTTTACAACTTCCATCATCTCATTCTTTTGTGCAATAGTTTGGTGACCACTATCAATCCTATCATTGTTTGACTGAGAAGCTTGTGAGAATATCACTAAACTTGTTTAGTTATTTGCGAGATATATAGGCAATCACTAATATTTGTTGAGATTAGTAAAATGAAGAAGGTGATCACTACATTATTAATACAATAAAACGTTTGTAAAAGGTGATCACCACATTTAAACTAGTAAGATGATTTGTGCATCAGTGATCTTAGTTTAAGAAAATGTTTAGTGGAGCAAATTACCCTAGGTACGCTTTAGGTACAAATTACCAACTCATTTATGAATAAATGAACGCTCTCATTATTTATAGAAACTTCATGTCCTATATGATAATTGGATTCATATATGTACAAAATACTTTAATTCAATACACGATAATTTAGAAATCTATCTAGCAATTTGAAATACGAAACTTACAATACTAACATCACAGGTAATCATTTTGTTAATATTCTTAAAAGAACATAAGTTTATAATTTTATTACATAAAGTTATACAAATAAAGACATGTTACACAAAATAAGATACTCGTTTACATTTACACATCTTGAATTAGAACCAAATCTACTTATCCTTGAGTAAATGAAATGATTTCATGGGAATATAGCATACAATATATTTGATATCATTTAAAATCAAAGACAAACTACGGAATTAAAATTTCTTAAGTGAAGGATAAATGGATCATCACAAGGTTCACTTCTTCGTAAGCATATGTTTCAACTTGTTTTTTTCTTAAAAAAACTGACTTTTAAAAATATTTTATATATAAAAATCAGCATACTCAAATGATCTAAGAGTTAATGAATGACCTGCTTGACCGGCCAGCAGTCCCACCTTTGTCAACACCATATAAGAGCATTCTCGTAGTTTCTTAATCTTTATAATTACAATAAAAAATACTATGTTTTCTCTTTCTATTTCAAGTAAATAATATTTTTTATACTTTTATTATTATGTTTTCTCCCACCTGAAAACCGTTTTTAAAAATCATTCAAAAATTATAGAAGACGAACATTATTTCTCAAAATTTTCTCAAACAATAATTTTTCTCTATTTCACACTCATAAGTCATAATCACTTACAACTAATCCATACAACAATATAGAAAATAAAGTCACATAAATATAAGAAAAAATTTTTAAAATAGCTCATTTTTAGAGAAAGAAACATCAAAATAGCCCAAACATCTTGAGTATTCCCAAAATAACCCAAAAAATTTGGACCGAGGCGGAATTTAAATAAATCTTGTCGGTGTGGACAGGATTCCAACATGTAAGAAGAAATAAAAATCTCGTCTACTTGGAACAAATTCCTCTCAAATGTGTCTCTCAAGACGAAAATTAAAAGAGACATTTTCCAAGATTTTAAAAATTTGTGTGAATAAGATAGAAAACATAAAAAAAACCGTCTGTGAAGACCGCTTTCTGAAAAGAAAAGTTAAGTCAGAAATATGGTATGTTCCTTCAACATTTTCAAAATTTTACGCGTGTCCAGCAACATTCTTTACGTATTTGGTCTGCTCCTTTATATTAAAGATCTTCCGGCCTAGGTATCGTCCCAGCCCAAATTTGTCGGGTTACTTTAAAAATCCTTAAGATATTTGGGCTATTTTGATTTTTCTCTGTTTAGAATTTGCTATTTTAAGAGTTTTCACTAAATACAAATATGGAGTTGTGAATTCTTGAACAACACATTGTTCTTTAGGTCATGGAGAGACATATAATATTTGCCGTTAACTCTCAACGCCGTTAAACCCCCAATACACAACAGTGTTATTTAGGTCACCTAAATAGCCAACTGGAATTATCACCTTTGTAATCATTGTTCTCCTTCTCTCTCTCTCTCATCCACAAATATCGCTCTCTCTCTCTCCCCCACCCTCGCCTCTCTTATGCCACTTTCCACACACACTTCTCCGCCGCACACGGTGCCCAATCCACTCTCTCCGGCCGGCACCTCTTATCCTATATGTCCACAATGTCTTTTCAAAGCTAGGTAAGTAAGTTCTTATGAATGAAAATATCAGTACACAACTTAACTTACACACAAACCCACACTTGAAGATCCAACTCCATGATCCATCAGATCTTTAACTCTGTCACTGAATTTCTCATGTGGCTTTCAAAATTTCCCTTGGGTTTCGTTTGATTTTGTGTGTACGTGTGTACATGCCACGTTACTGATCCTGTCATTCTGTAAAGTTATCATTTTTCCATTTAATATACTGCCTGTGCTACTGTGTGTAACACTGTTTATCATTGAAGGATGTGATACTTCTTGTAGCTTAAATTAATTTGTATTATTAATATGTCCATGCAGGAATCATTAAACTATTATTAAATTCTAGTCTATCTATGGAGATGAACAATCTGAGAGTGGAATCTCATGTAGCCCAGAAAAACCGGCGACATAAGTTAAGATTCCAACAAAACTCCGTTGACCTTAACCATCATCATCAGTTTGAACAACCATATAACAACCCAAATGTCTTACCTTCACAGCTTTTACTACCTACAACCCATGGTTTTTTGTCTCATGATAATAATAATAATAATAATAATATTCAAGATCCTTCAAATGATGTAACAACTTATGCTAACTTGCCGTACACACAAGACTGTAATAATATTTGGAAACCTGTTGTGTCTTCTCAACAAGTTGCAAGTGATCATTGGATGAGTATAGATCATGGCTATAACCATAACCATCAAGACCACACGCACAGTTTCAGTTCTTCGCCATTTTACGATAATGCCCTTCATCAAGAACATCATGTCACTCTTGCACTACCTCCTCAAGGCTTGTCTTTATCACTTTCATCAGTTTCATCAATTCCGCACCTTAAAGACAATGAACCCATTTTACAATCTGGTCAAAACCCTCTCAAGTCGGATCTTTTACCCAACCCGGATCCGAAATCTTTCGTGGGTTTTGCTCATCGGAATACTGGGCCGCTGGGGCCGTTTACTGGGTACGCTACAATATTGAAGAACTCGAAGTATATAAAGCCTGCACAAGAACTGTTGAGTGGGAGTTGTGAAGTAGGGTATCAGGAGTTAGCTCAAACATGTCATGATGCATACTCGCACAAGATTCTTGAAGAGGAAATGAGTAGGGTTTCGGATTGTCCGGGTGGGTCGGATGAGCATGTTGGTGGTCGGGTTAACTCCGGTTCTGAATCTGTCCGGCCTGAGTTTCAGAGGAAGAAGGCCAGGCTGTTGTATATGCAAGAGGAGGTAAGTTATTATTAATATCTGATTTTTTTAGATTACTAGATGGTGTAAGTATAGTAATCAAGAGTCTAGTTGTAATTATGGCTTCCTTCTAGATCTTAAACGTACTTTTTCACTTTTATTTAATTCATAATAATAATAATAATAATAATATTATTATTTTGAACAACTAGTAACAATTATAAAATTGGATATTAGCTTAACCTAAAGTTCTTGATCTAGCTCTCTTTCAGCCCTAGTTTTAGCCAAATGTTTAATAAGCATTTGACTAAAATTTTATATTTGTCGTTTGATCAATGATGATTCTTAGTTTACTTTTGTTGTCAAGAGCAATCCTAACACCATAATCATCATATATTTCGATTTCGATTGCACATTTCTTCACTTCGTTCATAATCATCACCTTGAGAGAAAAGAACAAGTATAAATCTATGAAGATTATGCTACATGGATTGCTATTAAAAACAATCATGAAAGTTAGGATTGCGATTGATCAAAGTGTAGGTATGAATAATTTGTCGGTCAATATGTCGCTTACAATTATTAAAAACCAATTTTCAAACTCTTTATTTGTGATGGACTTTAAATTAATGGATATAAGCTTAACATAAGGTTTTTAAGCTTTTTATTAATACTTTTCTTTGAAGTTTTTGTAAATTGAATGATTGAGATTTTCTTGCAATTAGGGAACAGATTAAAGAAGCTTCAACTGTAGATCACCTCACTTTTTGTCACTAATAAAGTTTCAAACCCTCAGCATGATTGTTCCTTCACTTCCCATCACACTTTTCCCGACGGCCCTAGACTCCACTTGGTGTCTCACATTTCTAACGTTTAGTGCATGATCCACATGACACAGCTAATGTTTCTTTACTTTTTCAATTATCATTCCCCAATGATCAATTCTTCTTTTCTTGATTTGTTTGGTTTCACAAGGTATGCAAAAGGTACAAGCAGTATTTGCAGCAGATGCAGATGGTGATTTCATCTTTTGAGACAGTGGCTGGACTTAGTGCTGCCACTCCCTATGTTTGTTTGGCTCTTAAGGCACTTTCGCGACATTTTTATCATGTCAAGAACGTGATATCCGAGCAATTGTCGCAGATGATAAAAACGGTGGGAGAGGGCTTTTGTTCTTCTACCAATGTGAGTAAAACTTTAGATGCTAATGCAACGAGTACTTCTCGGATAAAGTCATCCGGTGGTGGTGCTGCTGGATTCTTTGTACCGCAGCAACCGGTGTGGAGGCCGCAGAGAGGTCTACCAGAACGAGCTATAGCGGTTCTTAAAACTTGGTTATTTGATCATTTCCTTCACCCGTAATTCCTCTCTCTCTCTCTCTCTAGATTTATTACTACATATTAATTCTTTGTAATATATATAATAGCTCGGTAATGATGGTTTATATTCGAACTGGATTTTAATAACTCAAACCATAACTTCTCTAATCATAATTTATACTGAGAGTTTAACTAATGACTGAAGAGGTAGGTCCCAGCAGAGCCCAGTTGGACCCGCAAGACTCACCTTAAACAGGGACGTCTGCGCAGAGACCAACTGGATCCGCAGGACCAACCATGCTCAGAGAAGTGACGTCCTTACGCGCAGTATGCAAGCTGGTCCCGCAGGAAATGCCTCCCATGGTGAAGGACTCCGCCTGTTCCCGCAGCCTTGGATACAAGCCATGAGGGAAGGCCACCCGCGCAGCATGGCTACACGCACTAGGCACTTAACTCTCCCCAGTGTCACCTGAAGGAATGAGCAAAGGCGGGAGGGGGAAAACTCCCGCCTAAATGAGCCAGTCCGTATGATGGAGGATCTTTTGTGTGATACCTGACGAGGTACAGACAAAAGATCTGACCAAGAATGCGACAGCTCGCTGACAGCAGCATGGCAGACAGCACGCCACAGCACTGTGACCAATAGCCGCCGCCTACCCACCAACTCCTGCCATACCACGTGCCTAGCCTGTTGTTGGCAGAAGAGGAAGAGTGCACGACACGCCTGCTCTGTGTCAGCCGCTACCTATCCACCACTCACAGGCAGGGCACGTGCATAGGTTACAGTTGGTAGCGTGTTGGGCCGGCTAAACCCCTTGGAAACCTACCTTCGGCTATAAATACCCCAAATGGTATGACCATCATATCTTATCATATTATCATCATATATACCTGATATCTCCTCTAGCAATCTCTTAATATACTTTTATATTTAAAGAGCAATCTAGTCTGATTCTCACGCCGGAGGGTGGTCACAAGGAGGAACCCCCCCTTCTCAGTGACGAGCTCACGGTGTCTGTTTTGCAGGTTATCAGAAGAACCATCTTCCAAGGGTCTAACCCCTCGTGGGAAATATCTCTCCAACCCCCAGGTTACCAGTAATCTGCCCGGGGTCCGGTTAGTGTTTCTTCATTGGCGCCATCCGTGCATAAAGCTAGAACTTCATTTTTCTCCAGTTTTTTCAAACTTCTAGAAAGATGGTTAAAGAAACTCCGGTAACCACAACCCCAGCTACTGGAGGGAATACCGGCAACACAGTTTTTACAAACACTACCCCGGTTACCCAAGCCGGGGCAAGTGAAGTAAATTTTACGAACACTACCCCAGTTACCCAAGCCGGGGCAAGTGCAGTAAATAATCGCCCACTGGGATTCACCGATACCCAGTTTAAAAAACGAACAAGACTCCCCCGCCAAACTCTCGATGAAGTTAAGGCATGGGCGGAGGCACGACAAAAGGAATTCCAAGCTGAGTTGGACGAACGCTTGCGTTCCGTCCAACAGGCTGACGAATTCGAAGAATACTTGGACAATGACTCGGAGGAATCCGACTCCGACGCGAACCCTCGCCATAGGGCAAAAGGGAAGCATAAGGAAACGGACTCCCAACCGAGAAGGCATTTTGGACAAACCTTCAAACCAAAAAGCACAGGTGGAAGTTCACGAGACTTCTCCAAAACGTACAGACCGAACGTTGCAAATGCGGGAACGTCCAAATTTGCAAGGGACATTGCGGAAGCAATTGCCCCAAAAAGTGCCAAACAAATGCCCAACATAGGCACTTATGATGGTATGTCCGACCCAGACGACCATTTGAACAGGTTCATAGCAGGGGCAACCGTCAGCAACTGGACGGAACCCACGTGGTGTTACATGTTTCAAATGACGCTGGTGGGGGCTGCTAGGGTTTGGTTCGATCGTTTACCGGTTAACCACATTTACGACTGGGCAGACTTCCAGCAGAAGTTTAGCCAACACTTCAGCCAGCAGCGAAAATATACCGAGGAGCAATGGACAATCCTCAAATGCATACGGGAAGAAGATGAATCTCTGCCAAACTTCATCACTCGCTTCAACTCAAAGAAGTTAAGTTTGGGCAATATCAGCGAGGATCTTGTTCGCGCAGCCTTCATCCAGGGCGCGCAGGACCCAGAGCTTATCCGCACCCTAACGGGTAAAGATGGAATGCCATCCACATGGGATGGCATCATGACAGCAGCTAAACGCTATGCGGAAACGGAGAAGCAACTGGGTAGAGACCTTCCGCAGAGCACAAACCTTTACACCCAGAGGACGAGAGAGGACAACGTCCTCACCGCCCGATTGAACAAAAAACGGAAGCACGGCATTTGGCAGTCAAGGGTAAACTTTGACACCTCATCCGGCTTACAGCACCGATTGGGTGAAAGGGATAATGTAAAGCTGCACCGGAACTCCAGATGGACGCCACTTACCAAAAGCGTCACTGACATATTTGCTACTGAAGAGCTCCCATGGCCAAAGCCTCCAGTAATCCGACATCGTCACGATGCTGATCGGAACAAGTACTGTGACTATCACAGAACAAAAGGCCACAACACTGAAGAATGCATAGACGTAAAAGACATGGTCGAAACATTCGTCAGAGATGGGACGCTCGCACACCTCGTGGCGAAATAAAAGCTAAGCAGGCAGGCAGGTGCGTGTGGAACCATGGCTGGGGTAAACATGAATAAAAAATCAGCTTCAATATGGAGACTACATGCTGCGTAAAGAACGAGATCCCGAAACAGGTGCGTGTCGGCTCGATGGCACTCCTGTCCCAACATGGAAGGGAGTTCAATTACACAGTTTGCATGTAATCAATTCCAATTTGTACAGAAAAGGCCAAGAGCCACTTCTAATGGAAATGATTCTCTTTCAAACGTCGAAGCTGATGATTTACATTTATACTTTTGTACACACTAATATGCCGGTTTTCACCGCATAATTACAAAAAACGTCATTGCATGGGAAGGCGGTCCTACCCGCACGAACCCAAAAAGCATGATAAACCTTCACGCAGGTCAGTTGAAGGGGAAAAAAGTTACCATATGAAAGTGCTGGTCTATCCGCATGAATCATTCGAGGGAACTGCACCAACCTATCAACAACCGCGCGTGGGACAGTTCAAAATTCTTAAGAGGAAAAGGTAAACCTATACGCAGGTCAGATATGGGTAAAGTTATGCCATCCTACTAAGTGCAAGTGACGGGTCTACCCGCACAATCACGAAAGAGGAAGCAAAACTTCACACCTATTATCAGCCACGTTCAAAGGTTAACTTATCCTCAACAGGCAAACCTTCACGCAGGTCAGTTGAAGGAGAAGAGTTCAATTATTCCATTAAATGAAAGTGCCGGTCTATCCGCACGAATCATGAAAGGAAGATGAACACTAACCTATCGACAACCGCGCGTCGAACGGTTCAAAACAAAATTCTTAAAAAGGTAAGTAAAACCTACACGCAGGTCAGGTATGGGTAAAGTTTTGCCATCCTACCAAGTGCAAGTGACGGTTCTACCCGCGCTATCACGAAAGAGGAAGCAAAACTTCACACCTATTATCAACCACGTTCAAAGGTTAACTTATCCTCAAAAGGTGAGAAAAACCTACACGCAGGTCAGATAAGGGTAAAGTTTTGCCATCCTACTAAGTGCAAGTGACGGTTCTACCCGCACAATCACGAAAGAGGAAGCAAGACTTCCTATTATCAACCACGTTCAAAGGTTAACTTATCTTAATGCCTTAGAAATTTCGAAAAGGAAAACCTACACGCAGGTCAGATGAAGGTTAAAGTTTAGCCATCTTACCAAGTGCAAGTGACGGTTCTACCCGCACAATCACGAAGGAGAAAGCAAAACTTTAACCCATTATCAACCACGTTCAAAGGTTCTTATTCTAAACACTTGGAAAATTGCTATTTTAAACTAAGTATGCAAGTCATAAGTTTATAAAGCAAAGAATCCAATGAAAGGAATAACAATCGTATATTTCAATGATATATTACAACAGTGGCCGGGTAACTACCCGCCTAAAAGAAATCTATACAAAGCTAAGTCTATCCTAGCAGTGGGAAGGGATCTTCAAGATCAGGCTTCAGGGCCACCTCCGCTTGGACCAGCACCGTCAGAGAGCGGCTGCCCAAGGAAAGCCTTAAGGATGTTTAGCCCATCATCAGCAGCAGCAGCTTCATTCACCTTCTCCACCACTGGATGCGGGAAGGCAGCGTACTGGTTCACAGCTTGGTCATAAGCAGCTTCAGTATTAACATTGAATAAAGGGAAGTTGGAGGGCGGAAAGCCTCTCTCAGCAAACCCAAGACCAAGCAGGAAGCCAGTCTTCTCCCCATCCTCATGAGAAGCGTTGAGGGCTGCACTCATCGCATCGTCATAAGAGGTCTCTGAAAGGACCCGACGCACAACCTACAAAAGAATACAAGTTAGAACATTTTCTAATTACGACCGGAAAGCGTAAAGAAAAAGATAAAGATACCTGAGGCAACGCTTCTCGAAGCAGCCATTGGAGGGTAGCTTGACTTTCTTTGTAAGCACGTTCGGCTCCGCTTTTATCAAGGTTGGCAAGTTGAACTTCCTTGGCGGCAGCCTCTTCGACGCTTTTGAGTTTCCTTTCAGTGCGGTCAAGCACCCCCCTCTGGTCAAGGATCTCCTGCAGCTTCTTGGCATCTTCCATTGCCAAGGCGTCATGAGCATGCTGAAGAGCCTTTAATTTGCATTTAAGCTGCTCATTCTCTTCGCGAAGCGGCTCAGCAACAGCTTCAGCCTTGACAGCCCTCTCAGTTGAGTTTCGCGCAGTCTCCTTAGCCAGCCGAAGCTGTTCATTCACAGCTTGGGCAGCCTTGGAGCGGGCCTCGAGTCGCGCCTGGACCTCAACCTCGAGGGCCTTGAATGCTCTCTCCTTCTCGGCTGCGGCAGCGGCCAACTGCCGGTTCTCCTCCCGAAGAGCCCGCGCTTCAGATACATCTTTGGCGCGAGCTGCTTTTAACTTGTCGTTTTCACGACAAAGCAGCTCGACGCGGGGCTGCGTCCGGGCCTGGAGAACCCGAAGCTCATTGGTTAGCCTACCCTCTTGGTAGCTAGCCATGGCTTCCCCCAACGCACCATGAGGAGCAGCGTGGCGAGCCCAGTCCACGCACTCCACAGGGGTACGAAGGGTTGTTCCTCGGCGTATGTTCCATCTTGGAACATACACTTCATTGGAATCCGACACTGCAAAAGAAACAAAGGCAGTTAGGAAAAGATGATAAAAATATACAAAGGAAAAAGAACCCTACGTACCTGTAGGGTCAATAACAGGCCGATAGCCGCCAAACCCATCACCTGAACCTAAAGGAAATCCATCCAACAGGTCAGGTAGACGGGAAGGTGGCATAGATCGGCGGGAAGCCCGGCGCGTACCTGATGGTCCGGCCATCGGTGCCGGTGGCGCAGGTATAGTGGCAGCCGCTGTGGTAGCCATTGTTGGCGCCACCTCCTCAGCAACAGTAACCGCCGGCTCCGTGAAAGATGCTGTAAAAATTGCACTCACGGCCGGCGGAGACAACTTCTCAGCTGGAACAGCCTCAGGAAGGCTGGAATCAGCGGAAGCAGGCACGGACGCCTGGGTCGACGCCTCGGGAAGGCTGACCGAGCCTTCCCTCATTGGCGGGGGAATACTTGCTCCAACTCCACCCTGGAATGCGTCAACATCCACACCTGCACAAGCAAAAGTGTTAGAAAAATTTATTTGAAACAACAAATCTAGACAAGAATTATGGGGGTACTTACGGGGTTTCTTGAGCTTGAACGTACGGACGAGCGGGGGCGAACCCGATGGAGCCGGCCTCTTGACACCGGTAACCGTCGTCGTCGCTGCCTCCCCGGAGGTAAACTTCTAAATTTAGTTTAAGAGCAATGTCACTAGCATAATCATATAGATTTACACTGATCGATCGATGTTCACTCAAATTCACTTACGCGAACGGTTATTAGCAAAATGGGGAGGTTACATTCTTTGTGATCGATATCAAGTAGAAATTAAGTGTAAGTTTATGATGATTATGTAAGTGGGATGGCTTATTGCAATGAAAATAAAAGTTAAAAAGTGTCACGAGTTACATTTTAAGTATGAATTATTATTGGCCAACATGTCATAGTTAGAGTTATTGAAATCCAATTTGTATAGTTTATAGAGTGCATAAGCTTTAAAGAATAAATGAATTCACCATATGCAATGCAAGTGGTGAATAATTGATTTTTGAAGCGTTAGTGTTATTTTTTGTACAAAAAATGGTTATAAAATGTACATGAAGTTTGATTATATAGTATATATTGTACTATGTGAAGGTACCCTTCGGATGCAGACAAACATATGTTGGCAACTCAAACTGGCCTAACACGAAATCAGGTAAGCAATCTTTGACTTTTCAGAGTGTAACATGGTTGCTTTCAGTTTATAGGCCGACCTTGTACTTGTCATTTGCCATGATTGTCTAATAAAATTTAACTATTATGAACATAATCATAGACAATAATTTTTGCTATATGGTATTGATACATTGTTTAAATCAGGTCTCCAACTGGTTCATAAATGCGAGAGTTCGAATATGGAAACCAATGGTTGAAGAAATCCACACCCTTGAAACAAAAGGTTTGGCTGAAGCAAACTCATCTCACCCTCAACCAGACGGTCAAGACCCTAACTGGATGGACATGAGCTCATTGTCAAACACACAACCACCCGAGTGTTCAAGGAATCCAGGTGTCAATATAAACTCAACAGTGGACGAATCACACGGCCATCTACGGGACCATGAGAAACAACCTATGCCTGATCAATACAACATTCCTCTATCGGGCATGGACCGGCTCATGAGCATCATGCCCTATCCTCGAGCCACGTTTGATGCAACCGGTTTGGGTCCGGTTTCACTTACTTTGGGTCTCAGACAGAACGCTGAGCATGTTCAACAGCTTCAGCAACAATTTGGAGGTCAGTTGATACACGATTTTGTTGGTTAGACTTTAGTTGTATTGCGGACGCGTCACAATAAGAAAAATGGGCAGTAGAAGATATAAAAAAGACACGGTTGGCAAATGGTAATCACTAGTTTTTGTTTGGAATGGTTAGAAGAACGTTATTTGTTGTAGTTACTAAAGATGGAGGTTCCTTTCTCCAAACCCTACTCTTTTGATTTCTAAATTTGGCAATATTTTCTACTGTAGTGCAAACTTCCTAGAATTTGATAAATGATATCATGGAAATGTTGAATTTCGTTTTCTTTCCCTTCCAATAATCTAATATATCTAATTCATATCTAGAGGGCGATTTCAAACATTTTGTTTTGCCATTTTTGTCCGAAGAGAGCATGCGTACCACTTGCATTATTAACCAGTCCCCTATTGATTTGATTTATACGGTCATATAAGAGTGTATGATTAGATGGTTACTGGTATAAGTCTGTGTAAGACATTAAACGGTTCAACATACACTCGAGCATCTAAATTAATCTTATAATCAAATGTGCATATTTTTTGAAACTTTCACAAAAGTGTGTCAAGAATAAAAGGGAAAGAAAATGCTTCTAATCGAATCTAAGGAGAAAAAAAGGGTGTTTATGTCGAATAAAAAACAACTAAATGTATTTTATTTTATTTTAAGTCGCAAAGTGTCACTTTTCATAGAGAAGGACTAGAATAAAAGTGTGATAATTTACAACCTGTACGTGGATTGATCTAAATATGTGATTTGACCCTTAAACTAAAATTAGTTTGTGACTTCAATGGCGAACTAACTTTAATAAGTTTTCGGATCCACCAGCAGAACCATTTGTCATCTCAAGTTCTCAACCAATCGGCATGCGCACGGGTCCATCATTTCCCTAAACAAAGTCGTTGTCATTGATGGATGTTTAGTCAACAAATTAATTGTTGCATAAATAAAAGTGTGACTACAAAGTACCAACAAACTGAACTTTAGTTACGATCTAGATGTTTTCCAAGTACACGATGGCTAAAAACATTTGATTTTTCTAATCATAATATTTAGTTATGTTTACGCATTTATATGAAGCTATACTTTTAAAATGTCTAGCACTTGTAGGTTTACATATATACGCATGCCTCATACCTTGTCATAAATTCATAGGTTTCGTTAATTTCCAAACGAGAATACACACATAATATATATATATATATATAGGGTTTGGATCAAATACAAACGAAATTAACGTGCTAAACGTGAGAATCAAGTAGAGTAATTATATATTACATAATTACTTTACTTGTATATATAATTACTCTACTTGATTCTCATATTTAGCACGTTAATTTCATTTGTACGTTAACCCTCCCCTATATATATATATATATATATATATATATATATATATATATAGTGTAAATAAGCCGACAACAATATATCTATATCTAGTCTATACTTTTAAAATTTTAAAAATATAATATAGATATGACAACAAATATAAAGAGAGGTAAATAGTATTCTACATACACCTTGGACCGACCTTTTCGTTTATAATCACAATCATGGAAACATTGGCACATAGCGAAGGCTGAGCAAGGACGATGACTTTGATGAAGTGAAGATCAATTGATCTCAAGATGTTTGGTGGGTTGGTGAAAGACAACGTTGGCTACTAAATCGGTGACGCCAATACTATCACACCATAAGGAAGGAAGACAGATTCATGGAGTATATAACTCATGTGATAAGGACATTAGGCAACTTATCTATACTGTAGTGTGCGCAAGAGCCAGGTATTTTGTCTAAGGGTTGGGATGGCTAAGGTGTGCTATTTCTTGGAACTCTATTCGATAATATTATGTTCTAGAAACTCACAAGTCCCTGTAGTGGAAGGGGGTAGAGCAAGCAATTCAATCAACATCTGCTAATGTATGAATAATAAATACAGTAGAAACTCTATAAAATAATACACTTGGGACCACCAAAATTTATTAATTAAAAGAGTTATTAATTAATCGATAAATTAATAATTATTAATTTATATATTAATTAATATTTTATTAATTTATAGTAGAATGTTCTGACTCACCCAGAAGAAAATGTAGTTGCACAGTTGTTGACTGATGAAGAAATTATTGAAAGCGTTATTGGAATTAATAAAGATGATATCGATGATGAAAGTTCTACAATGGAGCCCCCTTCGCGAAACGAAGCTATTAAAGCGGCAATCACATTGAACAATTTCTTGTAGAGCTATGAGAAAACAACACCAGAAGTTCTTACCATGCTAAGGAAAATTAGAAACGAGATTCAGGGGAAATTGATTTCAACAAAAAACAAAAGATAATTGAGTCATTTTTCAAGAAACCTTCATAAATCTTTCATGTAATATGCTATATATAAGGAATTATTAATTTATATTTTATATGGGGTCTAAAGAAATTATCAAAAATGTATTATCTTATAATTTTAGCGAATTATTAATTTAGCACCCTATCCCCGAGTCGGGACCAGTAAAAAATATTATCTTAGAGAGTTTATTAAATAATCGAGTATTAATTTATCGAGTTTCTACTGTAATGTAGATCTACGATAGCAAGACCATGGGAGATGGTTCCGTGAAGATAACGTAGAATATGCTTGATCATTACCTAATGGCGATCAGTACATTGCTGAATAAACCGTGACACCTTATTAGTTGCATGAGATATCTATATGTGATTCAAAATCATGTATTGAATACCAAAGATATATCAGTAAAGTAAGAGATCCTTTGTAGGGATACCTAAATATTTATAAATATTTAGATAGATGTCTCAGTAGAAAGACTTGAGCATAGAGTGTCCATACTTAAACCAATGCACAATAGTATAAAGTATATTGCAGCTCAGAGAGTATATCACAACTCAGAGTGAATGCAACTAGTAAGAGTAGTCACAAATGTTCGTGTTTTCTTTGTGATAAGAACGCCATCAACACAGACTAGAACATGACATAATATATGATAATAGAATCACAATTATATATAAAAATGAAGGTCTTAGATAGACAGTACTATGTGAAGCGATATTTACATGTGTCAACATTTCATTGGTGTGAATTTGGGGATGAATGGTGAACTCCCAAATTCGGGGGATACCATATTTTGATACCCTTTTGTTTATATTACTACTTGAAGAAACGTGGATCTACTCACTGGTAGCAGATCTACTTTCCTCGGGTTTTGATTGTACTATTTCACCGATGGTTCTTCTGGATCTGTGTTCTTCCACCTACAAAATGAACAACGCCGTTAACTTACCCCTCAGAAAGGGACAGAGGGGTCCTCTTTGGGGTAACCCTCCGGCGTGAGAATAAGTATGTGTAGGAGAAGATAATAATGTGAGAGTAAGGGAATCTGGAGAGTATTGCTTAATAGCTGAATCCTGTATGATTGTGTGACTATGTGTTTGTATGTAACTGACTGTGAGTGAATGTAATTCAATATGATTGAATGTGATATCACTGCCTGTAACTGTCAATGATTGAGTATGAATGTCCTCATCAAAGTGGAGTTGATGCTGTATTTATAGTGCTAGGGTTTCCACTGATTGGGCTCAGCCTCGTTGGCCTCCTCCAATCGCACTGTGCCACGTGTCCTCTGGGACACCTGGCGCTTTCTCGTTGGTTGTAATCACGTGGTAGCACATGTGTCATGCTGAGTTGTCGACCTTTCATTTGGCAGCTGTCAACATCGGCATATTCTTACTCCTTAAAAAGATACCTTCTAGAAGGTTGTCTGACGTGCACAATCAAGGTTGCCCTAATCCTGATTTGGATAAGGACGAGGTCGATTATGTGCATGTGTGATATGCGCCAATCCTGAGGATGCGCGAGGTCTTCTGTTTATTCTCACGCGCAGATGTTATATGCGCAGATGTGATATGCACGAGCATGTGATATGCGCCGCGCGCTGATGCGCCGCGCGCACATGTGATGCGCGAGCATATGTGTGCCTGGGCATATGATGCCTGAGCATGTTTTGTATGCGCCATGCGCATAGGTTTTGGCTTTGTGCCTTCATAATGTCTTTATCTTGTGGGTTGACCCGCCTTGCTCGGTGTTGAGGCGGGTACATACCTCTTCAAGCCCCCCCAGTCTAATGTGTGTCTTATCTCGCGCTAGCGCGGTAAGATAGATATTAGACTTACTGATTTGGTCTTTTTAATGGGGTTTTGTCGTTTTCTTGGTTGTTTCCATCGTTGCGCGAAGTTCTATCCATTTGGTTGAAACGAAGGGTCCAAACACGTGGTTAGTTGGTGGTGACGTGCGCCGTAAACGTGTCAGACGTTTCGTGTGCTCGAGGTGCTACAGTTGCCTTTCATGTCCCCTCGCACAGCTGTCTGGAACACGTGTCGCGCTCGCATTGGTTTGCACCTGCGAGTGGGGGCGCGTCTCTGCTCCGTAGCAGTTCCGTTACGTTTTTATGTCCCCTCAAACAGTGTCAAGGACAAGTGCCGCGGCCACGTTGGCTTACAGCTGCGAGTGGGGGCGCGTGAAATCCGATCAGTTGCCAAATTTCTCTCTCCTGGGCCTATAAAAGCAGGCCCTTAGGAAATTTTTTATCTTCATCTTCATTGTTGCTAATTTTCGAATTTCTGCCTTTCATATTCTGATTTGAGTGTATTCATCGTTTCGAATCTTCGATTATCTGCTGCTGCAGTTGTATGTCTGATAGTTCAGACTCCTCTAACCCCTCAATCACCTCTATTGCCTCTCGAAGACGCCGTGTGAAATCTGTGGTGATGTCGACATTGAAGCAAAAGGGCAAGGGGAAGAGGGTTGTTGAAACCACATCGGAGGAAGTAGGGAGGACCAAGGCCACGAAAAGGTGGAATGAAATCCCCTGCAAATTGAGGCAGGCCGATCTCGACAGCCTCATCTCGTCACAGGGTTTTCTCCCTGTGTTTGGCTGCATGTTGCCTGTGGCCGGGCAAACGGCGGCGGACCCGCCTCCCGGCTATATTTCACTGTACACCCATTTTTTCACCCACTGCAACCTTCGTCTTCCGATGACAAGGTTTGTAGGCGCGGTGTTACGGTTTTTTGGGATACATATATCCCAAGTCCATCCGTTTGGACTTGTGCGCATGACTCATTTCGAGTTCATGTGCAAATCACAGCGCGAGGAGCCCACCCCTCGTCGCTTTCAATTTTTTTACAAGCCCAAGATCCAAGATTCTTGGATCTCCTTTATTCCTCGCAGTCAGAAGGTTAAGTGCAGCACCGTGTCATTCAAGAGCCTTCATGACTGGTCTGAGAGGTTCTTCTACATCAGGGCTGGTGTAATCCCCATCCGCATGACGATGCGCGCGATCGATTCTGCGCCCGCGGATGCGGATGTTATTAAGAACCCAACCGGCGCCTGGGTTAAGAAACTGACCGCCGAACCATCCCCCGCCAAGAAAATTCGCGAGGAGGCGCTGGTGGGGGTCGGCATGAGTAAGCTGTGGGCCGACCGCGCGGCGGAGCCTGTCATCCAAGTGGACGGCTTGTGTAAGTTATCGCATTGCTTTATTTCCGCGCTAATAAAATTTGCCTTTGCTGATATTATTTGTCTTGTTTTTGCGCAGTAACCAAGGAGTTTTTCCACGCCGCCTACGACGATCAAGTGGAGGGTGGCTCCGTCCCGCTGGGGGCTGGGAAGGTGTGCTTCCCAGATCGCTTCGATGACATGTTCATCCCTGTGGATCTGGAATTTGACTTTGATAGCGACGCGCCTGGTAAGCCTTCGCCCTTATGCTTATTCCTTTAGAATACCAAAGTTTTTTAACAGTTCTGTTGCTTGTATTTGCAGATGCGCTCGAAAACTACGAGCTGGAGCTCGCGGAAGAGGAGGAGGAGGAAGAGGAGGCGCCCCTACTAAAGCGCAAAGCTAAGGGGAAATCTGGCGCAGGGGGCAGTAAGAGACAAAAAAAAGATGACACCCCTGTCGCTCATCCCCATGCTCAAACGAAGGGACCTGAGGAAACCCAGGTGTTTACCACCAAGGTTTCTTTAGCTTCCCTGCCTGTGAAAGTGGGCAGACCTCCTGTCCACTTGAGGTATGGTGGCGTGACCTCCTCCCTTCGCGCGGCTGAAGAGAGTAGCAGTGTCGCGCCTGCGAAAGGTATACTCTGCTTACCCCTAATGGTTCAATGAGGGCGATTCTGATTGAATTATTATTAAATCTTTTCGCATTTGAATGTTTGCAGGACCGGCGACGGTAGCAGATCAGCCGCAGGCGCGACAAGGTGCTGAGGCTGCGCCGGGGGCTGCTTCGAAGTCCCCTGTTCTACCCTCAGAAAAGGGTAGAATGAACTTTATGGCGATGTTCGCCGCGCGAACAGAATTGCGCGAAGGTATGTTTTGCGCCATTGTCTTCTGAATTTTTTGTTTTGATCAAATCATAAACCCTTTTTTGTTGTTGATTTGTTCATAGGAGTTGTAGCTGGCGTAGAAGCTGCTGGTGACACTCCTGGCGCCGTTGCCGGCGCCGCTGGTTCTGCTCCTGCTCCTGCTAATGCTGAATCTCCCCTTATTGGGATTACAAAGGAGCAGGAAGCCGTGTTGCGCGCCGAACTGGCGGCGTCGAGACCTCCCTCGCCTCCTCCTACGCGCAGCCCTCTCCGCGAGGCTGGTTTGGAGCCCTCCAGGTCGCAGGAGAAGAGGCCGATTGAAGAAGATGAGGAGGATGAGGGAGCTCAAGCTGAAGACTCCTTCGGAGTCCGTGCCAGGCCTGCGATGCCACAAGACTTCGCAGCGCATACTTCTGATGGGGCTGGCGCTGACTTTTCTGCTTCATCCCCGCAGGTATGTTTTTAATTTGTTGCTCCGCTGCGCGTACTTCCATATAAGTATGTTTTTATGACTTAGAACATTTCTTGTGTTTTGCAGGAAGGTGACCACGTTTACCGCCCGAGATGGAATATTAACGAACACAGTTCCTTCCAATCCATGGGTGTATGCGAGGACTTCTGGGCTCATGCCGTGCCTCCTACTGAAAGGAGGTATCAGGAGGGGAGCACCCGCGCTGACTTGCTCAACGATCACATTTTCGCTGGGTCAGCTTTCTTTGCTGCCTCCCAAGAGCTTCATCGTGATTATATTAAAGTACGCGATGCTCTTGTGGCAGCCCAGCAAGAGGCTAAGGTGGCTGCCTGGAACCTTTCTGATGCTCGCGCACGAGCTGAGAAACTCCAGGCGGAGCTCAGCGAAAACCGAGCAAGTGCCAACACCGCCTTTATTAAGCGCGGGCATGAGCTCCAAGCTGCGCGGGAGAAGCAGCAGGTGGCGGAGGGCCGAAGTTGCCAAGTACGCGCGGAGAGTGCGTGTCTTGGAACAGCAGGCGGAGGCGCGTGACCAAGCTATCGTCCAGAGTATCACTGAGAAATCATCACTGGAGAGTGAGGTTGCGCGCCTGAAGAAGGAGTTGGCGGCCGCGCAGGCCGATAGAGATGAGGCCTTGGCGACGGCAGCGTCTAGCCAGGAAGCACTTGATGCTTCGCAGGCGGAGAAAGGAAAAATTTTGGCGGCAGCAGCGTCTGATAAAGAGGAGCTAAAAAAGACTAAAAAAACTGTTGAGTTATTAAACTCCCAGGTTCATGCCCTCGAGACGTCTGTTGCTGGCCTCGCGCAGGATCGCCAATGGCTGGTGTCACAGGGCATGACTCGTTGCGCTTTGGCGATGAAATATTCTGCCGAGTTTCAGGCCCTTGTGATGGACTGCAATGCTGCCGCGCGCTTGGTGGGTCGAGCTGAAGGGTTTACGGATGGCTATGAATATGGCATGTTGAAGAAGAACCCATCCGAGTACCCTTACAAGAGCGACGCGGCCTGCGCGGACATGGCCGCGGTGGGGGAGAAGTATATGAATACTCCCATCCCCATACTTGTGCAGGTACCTTGACCTTAATGAGTTTTTCTTGATTAATTTTCCAAGTGTTTTGTACTCAATACTTTTCTAATGATTTGCAGATTGCTGCGCTTGCTGACCAGCCCGACCTCGGCGTGCTAAAGAAGTTACTCGATGAATGCGAGAGGGCTGGTGGCGATGATGGTGGCGCGGGGGATGTTGCCCCTGCCAGCGGCTCTGGCGCGGCGAAAGAATCTGCTCCTGACACCGTCGTGATAGAAGACTCCATTGAGGAGGAAGAACTTGACTATGGTCAGTTCGGAGATGAGGAGCGGGCCGCGCCAGATGCTGCGGGAGATGATGAGGGTGATGAAGTGGCTGACTTCGACGTGGAAACTTGAGAAGCCCTTCATCTTTCTAAATTTGTTTTTTTTTTTTGTTTTTTGTTATACTTGTAATTTGTAACTCATCACACTTGTAAATTTCAATGCTATGGAATGAAATTTGTTTTCCCTTTTTCACATCTTGCGCATTTCCATTCATCTCTTCATGTTTGCTTGTATAGATATAAGATATGCTTGCACATTAAAATAAGAACAAGGTTGTAAGGAAATTATTTACTTAACCATAGTCCTATTTTGTAAGTGGTTTCGCAGTATCTTGTTTATGCTGACACGCGCGATGACTTTTCACTATTCCTTTTTTGCGCGTCGTTGTCGCGCGTTTTTTATATGGAATTATGAGTTTTAGCCATTACATGTCAGCATGTGTTACTCAGATATCCACTATGATTCCGCGCGCGACCTCGACCTGAGACCTTAACAACTATGATT
The DNA here is from genome assembly GCF_021521415.1 of Bidens hawaiensis. Classification (NCBI taxonomy): domain Eukaryota; kingdom Viridiplantae; phylum Streptophyta; class Magnoliopsida; order Asterales; family Asteraceae; genus Bidens; species Bidens hawaiensis. The sequence continues at coordinate 27,502 of NW_027502966.1, forward strand.
TGGCATGTACTTTGCCTTAGTTGTGTTTAGGGATTTTTATGATCAGGCTGCGCGGTAAGTAAGATGGATGTTTGTGAGTGTTTTGAGCTAAGGCTCTTTGTTTTGGGCTAAAGCCCTGACGTTTTTAGAGTTAAAACTCGTTAACGTGTTTGAGCTAAGGCTCGTAGGTTTGGGCTAAGGCCCTGACATTTTAGAGTTAAGACTCGTTAACGCGTTTGAGCTAAGGCTCGCGCATGTATGTTTTACTTCGTTTTATTTTGTTTTGAAGTCAATATAGTGTTGTCATATTGCTCCAAATTAATAAAGGAAGTGTGAAACATGTATGCAAAGGTAATAGAACAAATATTGAAAGATAGCGCGAATCATCATTCATGATGGCTTAAAAGCCTTGATTACATATTTGAATTTTTACATGAAGCATTTTCTAAGCTGTGCTGCGTTCCACGCGCGCGGTATCTTTTTTCCATTCAAATCTTTTAAAGTGTACGCGCCTTTCCCCAATTCTTCTGAGATTTGATAAGGTCCTTCCCAATTGGGGGACATTTTTCCTGGGGGTATTGCGCGGCTAGCTTCATTGTTTCGAAGGACAAAATCATTTTTCTTGAAGTGGCACTCTTTAACGCGCTGATTATAATATTTTTCCAGCTTTTTCTTGTATTTGGCTTCATTGATGATAGCCGCTTCTCTGCGCCCTTCAAGCAAGTTGAGGTCCAATCTTCTTTCGCGCTCGTTATCAGTCTTGCTCATCATGAGTACCCTATGGGATGGGCATCCAATTTCTGCTGGGATCATAGCCTCTGTCCCATAGGTTAGGCTGAACGGGGATTCGCCATTGCTAGTTTTGCTTAATGTCCTGTGCGCCCACAGGACATTAGGTAACTCTTCGACCCAAGAATGGGATTCTCCCTCCAACCTTTTCTTCAGCCCATTTAACAAACTTTGATTCGCGCGCTCCACTTGGCCATTCCCCTGAGGGTGGTAGACCGAAGTGAAGATTTGGTTGATGTGCAATTCTGTGAGCCAGCTGAATATCTTCCTGTCAGTGAATTGTTTGCCATTGTCGCTCACAATTTCCATAGGAAGGCCAAAACGGCAAATGATGTGGCTCCAGATAAATTGCTTCATCGCCTCAGCTGTGATTTTTGCTAGTGGCTTGGCCTCAACCCATTTTGTGAAATAGTCTACCGCCACTACCAAAAATTTCACTCGCCCTTGCGCTTGCGGCAGGGGCCCCACAATATCAATGGCCCATTTGTGGAAAGGCCATGCGGAGGTCACTGGAATCAAGTTGTTCTTTGGCCGCATGGTGTTTGGCGCGTAGCTCTGACATGCCTTGCATTTTTGGATTTCTTTTAGCGCATCCAAGTACATGCCTGGCCAATAGAAGCCTGAGCTCATTGCCTTGGCAACCACCATGCGCGGGCCAGCGTGTATTCCGCAGATTCCTTCGTGAATCTCCCTAATCACATAGCTTGCTTCTTCAGCATCCAGGCATTTCATGAGCGGTCCAAGATAAGAGCGTCGATATAATGTACCATCAAGTAGTTCATAGTTCTGCGCCTTGTGTCTTATCTTTCTCGCCTGTGCGCGATCGTCCGGTAACTTCCCCTCCTTCAGGAATTCCATTATTGGAGTTATCCAGGATGAAGGGGTTGTATGAATTACAAGGACAGATTGCGTTTGCACTGACGGGTTGCTCATCACTTCCACCCTGACATCTTTGCCAAAGTGATCAAAATTAGTTGATGCCATCTTACTCAACGCGTCAGCGGACTTGTTTTCGCTGCGCGAGATGTGTATGATTTTGAAGAAGTCAAACTGCTCAACGAGCTTTTTTGCCTGCTCTAGATATAGAGGCATAGTGTTCTCCTTGGCATCATAAAGGCCATTGACCTGTGCAGCTACCAAGTAAGAATCAACATGGGCCTCTAGCCTTTTAACTCCAAACTTGCGCGCAATGCGCAGACCAGCCAGCAGGGCTTCATACTCAGCCTCATTGTTGGTACTCTTGAAGTCCAACCTAATAGCATAAGTATATTCATGATTATCAGGGTCCACCAGTTTGAGGCCTGCGCCGGACCCTTCGCTGTTGGAGGCTCCATCAGTGAATAGCCTCCAAACATCTTCTTCATCATTTGCTCGCGGAGGCTCTACCTCGCGCTGAGCTTCTTCAATCTTTCCCTCTGGGATTTCCGTGATGAAATTCGCTAAAACTTGACCCTTTATTGCTGGACGGGGCTTATAGGTGATCGTGTGTTCACCTAATTCCAGCGCCCACTTTGTCAGCCTTCCGGATAGCGCGGGGCGTCGCAAGACTTGCTGGATGTTGTAACCTGTCAGAACTTCAATAGGATGACCATTGAAGTATCTATGAAGCTTGCGCGACGCGTGTGTTAGTGACAAAACTAACTTTTCCATGATGGAATAGCGCGTCTCAGGGTCTGTCAGCACCCGACTCACATAGTATATTGGCGTTTGGATCCCCTTGCGATCCACCAATAATACTGCGCCGATGGCGCGGTCTCCAGCTGACAAGTACAATGTAAGGGTTTCGCCAGGAAGTGGAGCTGTGAGCGCGGGCAGCTTTATGAGACATTCTTTTATTTCACTGAAAGCTTGCTCAGCCTCAGGCGTCCACTTGAATTGGCTCTTCTTCAAGCAGTTCCTCAAAGTGTTAACGAATGGAGTAGATTTGCTGGCGTGGTTCGCTAGGAACCTGTTGATTGACACCAATCTACCATTCAGCTTCTGAACCTCTTTCATGGTGGATGGTGAAGGCATGTCAAGGATGGCTTCCACCTTTTCAGGGTTCACCTTGAAACCATCCTTAGTGACCATTACACCAAGAAATTTCCCCTCTTCCGCGCCGAAAGTACATTTGCTCGGGTTGAGCTTCATGTTGACTTCCGTTAAGCGCTGAAGAGTTTCCTCGATGTCTTTGAGCATTTGTCTCTCCTCCCTGCTCTTGATCACCAAATCATCAACGTAGACTTCTAGATTTCTTCCGATTTGTTCACTGAAAACCGAATCCATAAGTCTCTGATAAGTGGCGCCCGCATTCTTTAAACCAAAGGGCATTTTTGTGTAACAAAAAACACCCTTGTCGGTTCTGAAGGCAGTCTTGTCTTCGTCTTGTGGTGCCATTTGAATCTGGTGATAGCCTTTGTAGGCATCCAGGAAACATTTGAGCTTGAATGGCGCCACGGAGTCCACCTTTGCGTCGATGTTTGGGAGGGGGGTAACAGTCTTTCGGACATGCTTTGTTGAGGTCCTTGAAGTCAATACACATCCTCCATGACCCTTTGCTTTTCTTTACCATCACAGGATTGGCTACCCACGTCTGGTATCGGATCGGGCAGATGATGTTTGCGCGCAACAGGTCCTCAACTTGCTCATTCATGGCCTTCGCCTTTTCATCCCCCATGATTCTCTTTTTCTGAGCAATTGGCTCCACCGACTTGAACGTGTTAAGAGAATGTTGCGCCAAGTCTCGCGGGACCCCAGTCATATCGGAGTGTTGCCACGCGAAGACCGACGTGTATTTTGTGAGCAACCTTTTCATTCTCAATCTCGTTTCGTCTGAAATGGTAGCGCCAATTGTGACCGTTTGCTCTGGGAATTTTGGGTTTAAAATCCACTTCTCTGGCGCATTGTCCGCCATTGGAAGTTTCATTCTCCCTTCCCGCGGCGTACTTGTCACTGCGCACAAATGATCGCGGTAAACAAATGTTACGCCCGTTGGTGTAGGGAACCCCAATGCGCCGTGCGCTGGCGACGGTATAGCATTAAATTGTGCAATCGTTCCCCTACCCAGGATCATATTGTAGCATGACGTTGTGGGCAAGACCAAGAAGTTGACAACTTCGGCTCGCTTGTGCTCATCATCCCCCATAGTTAGTTCAAACTGAATTTG
>NW_027502967.1:0-42340 GCF_021521415.1 Bidens hawaiensis
ACATAGTTGTACCACTTGGTTATTAGAAACATATCATAATGAAATTTAAAATTTTTGTATTGTTATTTGACGCATGCCAAATTATGTACTTGTGATTTTATGAAATGAAATAATTATATTTATCACATTAATAGTGTCATGAGCTTGTAAGCGATCTGTACGTATCGCCACGACATATTTCGCCCCCGACATATTAAGCCCAAGGTCGGGGTGTTACACTTTGTGCTCATCTATCAACCGATCAAAACCTTTTTCACCATCGTCTTCATCGCGTAGTGGCGGAACCCTAGCCACCACTGCCGTTTCTTTTGCAATCCTCCCCATTAGACGCTCCCATACCCTTCGTTTTTATGTCCATTTTCAAAATCGCTCAATGAAACTTCGTCTCTCTCTATCGATTTATTTCTCACCTTTGATCTCTCACTCTTATTGTTATAATAATAATTAAAAAAGAACATTTATTTTTTCATGTCAGTAGTCATGTCATCAAAAAGTAATGAAATCCAAACTTGTTAGTGAATATCTCGTTCCAATAGATTAAAATTTAGGATTGTTGTGGTATACTTTTAAAATTTAACTTAGCACCTACGAACGGGACAAATTATTAAAATACAATATTCATTTATTCTATCGTAAATATAAAAACATGTAAATATAAAAAGATATGTATTTATTTATTAAAATATAAAAAATAAATGAAATTTGAAAATGGTAAAACAAAAACAAGAACCTGCAATCTGCAAGTGCAAACAGCAACGTTATTGGATGCGAGTTATTAGTCCACCATTCAACGCTAAAGTTGGCCTTATTTATTCTTTTATTAATTGCTACGTTTATATGTGGAATGAGTATCCACGACGCCTCATCTAATTGGCTGGGCGTTTGACTAAATCTATCCGTGGGAGCCACCCCCACCCGCCCAATCTTTTGTTGTGCATTCAAAGTTGGTCTGAACCCATACTTGGGACTTTGGTGCATGCCGTATCCTCCTTTATTGTACCTTCACCGACTTTCTTTTGTAATACTTTATATTCCAACTGGTGGGTCTTTATTTTTCTACAAATATATTCCAAAACTTGGAATTTGAATCACCAGTTTAAAACTTTAAGAGTTGAAGTTCTATCCAACGGGTCGGTTAAAAAATCACAGATGGTTCTTTATAAAAAATATGTGATTTTTGAACCGAAAGTTGCATATCTAAACTCGATTATATATATGCTTGTTTTTCTATATATAAATTCGTATATTTTTCTTGTTTGTTTATTTTGTTCATTATCATTTATTATTTCTTATTCAGTAAATTTTTTAAAATTGAATTTGCCCCTTCTTTCCTTTAAAAAAATAAATCTATATCTATATATACTCTCTAATAAAATGCTACAAGTTTTGCCACTTGTCACTTTTACATTAAACCACACCCTTTTTTAACAAATTTATAATAGTAAAATAATAGTTACCATTTTTAGAATTTGTTAATTTTATATTTACTTTCCTGTTTTTTTTTCAAACATTATCATTTACTTTAAAATTGTTTTAAAGATTATTGTACAACGACGGTATTAATAGTGTTTAACGGAATATACGGGCTTATTGTTTTTTGTATGCTTATTATTTATTAAATATTGTATTTTCAATAACTACTCGTGTAGTACACGAGCCTCAAACTAGTAGATAAATAAATAAAATCACCATCAGAAGAGCCATTTTCAAGCATTTATTATTTAATTTGAGACACTTAAGTTTAGGAATGATTTTTGTTATATACACCATAAAAATGAGTTATTTAAAAAAGTTCCCATTTATAATCTTTGCAAAGTCATGAATCTTTAATACGAAGTCATACTCCTCTTATGGAGTCATATCTAGACTTGTTCTTAATATTAGTATTGTATGGTTAAAAGTGTTATATTTTATACGTTACTTTTCTTACATTATTAAAGGCAATATTTGAAATTTTATGTTTACTAATATTAATGTTTTGCTTGTTAGATAAAGTCTAAAAACTTGTTTCAAACCAAGCTAAAGGTTAATTAATTGTTAGATTTAATAAAATCGATAATTTCAGCCTATATTTTGACACTTCAAACCATGGATATAAAGTTTAGAAGAAAATGACACGAAGGCTTAATCCATCAACCTAAAAATATAACTTAATTTAATTAAAATCCGACACATGATTTAGACTTTTTTTCTAAGTATATCTACCTTTGAGTTGGCTTAATCTTCTTATTAGATTGATTTTAAATTATAAAAATTTTCTTAAATTTGATTCAACTTTCATTTATAAGCACAAACATTTAAATAGAGAATCTCATGGACATGTCACAAGAAAAAACCAAAGTACCTTAATCTGTTTGTCGGTGCCCGTAATCGCATACGCCTGCTTATACATCTTCTATGTTCGTGGCCAAATTTGACAAAGCAATGTCATGAGGGTATTCATTATCCCGCAAAACATCCCATGCATTGCTTGTTGTGGACAGTCTTACAAATCTTAAACTTGCTTTACATGAATAAATCTTTCCACTTATTAAAAAGAAATAATAATAAAAGATCGTTTCCTTAAAGAGTTTGATCTACGATAAAAGCTCACCTTCTATTCTTCTATCATCGTGTTGCTCCCTATTATCCCTTATCACCTTCTTCTCCTATGAAAATGATAACCAAGAAACAAGTACACAAGCTATCACTAAAACTACACAAATATAAAACTACAAAATATTAAAATCAAATGTGCTTTATGGAAATAAAAAGCACACAATGATTATATAACTATTAGTGGTTACATTTAACTTTGCATAAAACCCTACAAGTCTATTTAGATTCTCCCTAAATTTGAAATCAAAACTCGACAAGCTTACCAGATATTGATTTCATTCACCATGCATCACAACTTTTCATTCACCATCACATCAATTAATTTTTTCCCAAAAGAAAACGAACTCATGACGAAGGCGTTTGTTAACTTTGAATAACTTAGAAAATTTACCATATAAGGATGAAGAGGTAGGTCCCAGCAGAGCCCAGTTGGAACCCGCAGGACTCACCTTAAAGAGAGACGTCTGCGCAAAAACCAACTGTATCCGCAGGACCCACCATGCTCAGAGAAGTGACGTCCTTACGCGCAGTACGCAAGCTGTTTCCCGCAGAAATGCCTCCCAATGGTGAAGTACTCCGCCTGTTCCCGCAGCTGCGGATACAAGCCATCAGGGAAGGCCACCCGCGCAGCAAGGCTACACGCACAAGGCACTTAGCTCTCAATAATTCAGTAGTCACCTGAAGGAATGAGCAAAGCCGGGGACAATCCCGCACAAAGGCGGGAGGGGGAATACTCCCGCCCAAATGAGCCAGTCCGTACGATACTGGAAGATCTTTTGTACTGTACCTGACGAGGTATGGGCAAAAGATCTGACTAAAGATACGACAGCTTATTGACAACAGTATGGCGAGCAGCATGCTCCTGTACTGTGTCAGTATTAGCCGCTGCCTACTCACCAACTACTGCAATACCACGTGCATAGCCGGCAGTTGGTAGGAAAAGGAATGGTACACAGCAGGCCTGGTCACTATCAGCCGCTGCCCTACCCACCAACTACCAGCAGGGCACGTGCGTAGGCCACTGTTGGTTGAACAGGAATACTTATTCAGCCGGCCACACCTTCCTTGGAAACCTACCTTCGGCTATAAATACCACAAATGGTATGACCATCTCATCTTATCATATCTTATCTTGTATCATCATATTATACCTGATATCTGCTCTAGCAATCTCTTAATATACATTTATATTTAAAGAGCAATCTAGTCTGATTCTCACGCCGGAGGGTGGTCACAAGGAGGAACCCCCCCCCCTTCTCAGTGACAAAGCTCACGGTGTCTGTTTTGCAGGTTATCAGAAGAACCATCTTCTCTGGGTCTAACCCTCGTGGGAAACATCTATCTACCCCCCAGGTTACCCGTAGCCTGCCCGGGGTCTGGTTAGTGTTTCTTCAAAGAAGGTTTTCAATGTCTACGCTTAACTATCCTACAAAACCTTTTATTGAATAAACACTAGACTTGTGTTAACATAATTGCCCATTTGGCATATTGTCATAAGTATGTATGCAAATAGTAAACTTTGATCGAGCTTATTAGGTTAAAATGATTTTTAATTGAAGTCATATGCAACCGACGTCCTTGAGGACGTTCATGACCCGCATGACGCTAACATAGAGTGGACAGACAGACTTTGAATCGTCTATCGATAATAGAACCACACACCAAAAAAAGAAAAAAAAATGAGGAGATTGTGAGAGTGAGAGACGTAAATGTCTCATTTACACTGTTACTTGCGAATGACCAGACTAGTGCTCAAATGGGTTAATCAAACACCCTTTCCTATATCTAAAATAATCAAGTTGTTTTTTACCTAGCTAACCCGTTATATATAAAAAAAAATTAAAACTAAAACATCAATGGTTTTAACCTATAAAAAAAACCATGTGGTAAACAACAGAAAATCAACATGGTTTCCAAACCTTTTTATAAATTACTTTTCTCTAACTCCTTTCTAAAAGTTATTCCCATTCAATAATAATAATAATAATAATAATAATAATAATAATAATAATTCCTTAATTTCCAGTTCTCTACTTCTGTTGATACGCTTCATAAATTTTGGTATTTTGTCAACAGACTTTAAATTGAAAGTGTTTGGGATGGAGGCTATATCTCTCAAGTTTGAATCCAATTCCATTCAGGTTTTATCGTAATAGGTTTTTAGACGACAAGTTTTTTCCATATCAGGAGATAATAAACTTAAACTACCTAACTCTGTCTGTAATTGTGAACATATGTATTCTCTCTTTTCTATTGGGTTATCCGAATAGCCAAACTTTTTCCGATGGTTGTTCAAAAACTAATACTAATAAAATTTGGTATTTTGAATTTCAAAATACATAAATTTGCTACATAGGTTGATGCTTCATATAACATTTATTAAAATTGTACAAGAAAACAATTACTACTGTTTTATTCCAACGACTTTCCCATCAACAAACTTGACTGCCAACACCCTTTAAAGTCACTAATCTCCTGACACTTGTCCCCATTACACCTCAACGGCCAGGATCACTAACCTTCTCCTCCACGCCACCCACTCTCCCGCCCTTTCAACGGCGACGATTTTCTACAAGACAAAATATTCTCAGTATTTCCGAAACCATTTTACTAGCATTCACCTGAATTTACCGAAATACCCTCGGGTACCACCTCCCACTCTTCTAGATTCACAGGAGTGTTTAGGTGCTGTTTGTTTTTCCTCAAAAGCACTTCTTCACCTCTTTTGTCTGCACTGAGAAGAGGGCGCGCAGACGTTGGGCTCTGCAGTGTGTTTGTTTTTCCAAAGACGTTTCATTAAAAAACGTCTGCGCGCCCTCTTCTCCCAGAAGTGTTGGTATTGTTACTTCTCACCTCTTCTAACCAATTTCTTTCCATCTTTCTTATTCCATCAGACACTCCCAAACCCTAATCCCCTCATCCTCTCCACTGCCACCCAACTCAACCACTATCAACCTGTCGCTCCACTGCCGCCCAACTCTCCCACCGCTGCAACCCCATCTCTCCACTGCTCCAACGCTGCCGCCCCACCGCCGCAACCTGCCGCTGCCGCTCTACTGCTCCAGTGCCGCCCAACCGCTGCAACCCCGCCGTCCTCTATTCCCCCATATCAGGTTTAATTTCATACCTTTTGTTACTAATGATGTTTGGTGTGTAGGTTCTGTTATTATTGAGTTTGGTGATTTTAGGGTTTATTGAACCAGATTATGCTATCTCGTAGTGGTTAATACATGTTTTGATTGATTTTGGTGATTGTTAGGGCTTATTGAACCAGAGTGTGTGTTTGTTTGTCTCGTGGTAATGAATACGTGTTTTGATTGTTATTTTTATGCTATAAACATTTTCATGATTTTACTTGATAATTGTTGCTATGTTAGGCGTTAGTTTGTGGAAAAGATAATTGCTTTGAAGTTACTTGAACTGTGAATGCTAGCTAATATATCAAACATTAACTTGTTATATGTCTTATGAGATTAGATTAGATTAGATTAGATTTAGAATAGTTTTGGTAGTCTGCAGTTATTAAAAAACAAACAGTCTTCTTGTTGCAGACTGCAGAGTTTTGGTCCACCTCTTCTGCTACAGATGTTGGCAGATGTGTTTTCGCAGTCTTCTGACATTTTACCTCTGAAAAACAAACAGCACCTTAGTCAACTGACACTCGACAATATTTCACATTCGTACACGAGTCCAAAAACAATAACGTATTTATTTTATATTAGAAATATTATAAATAATAATAATATTAATGAAAATCAAAATTCTTGTTCGAGGAGATCCAAAACTAAAAATCATCAAGAAAATATTTCAGAGAGAGAAAGTGTGGGAAATTACCCAAATGGAAAAAGTAAAGAAAGAATATTATTATTATCATTATTCATCACATTCATGGATCATATTCATTCATTCACTCATCAAATTTCTAGGGTTTCTTTAATTTTTCAACACTTGATCATCATCAACAAACGTCAATTTTAGCTATTTTTTTCAAAGGGTCGGTGAATTTGATCATAATATTCGTGGGTTTTCAATCTTTTTGAATTAAAATTGAGTCTTGAAGTTTGATTGATTAATTTAATAAAGGAAAAACAGGGGAAACAGGGGATTTTTATAAAATTGTAAAATTTGAATCTGGGTTGTAATAATTATAAGAATAAATTGGTATGCCGGATAATCGGCGTGTTCAGAGGAATGGTGGTGCACCCAATTCGTCTTCCAATCCGTCTGTTAATAACATTGAAGGTACAATTATTGCTTTATTTCGAAGCAAGCATTAAGTTTTGTGTGTAATTAATGTTACTCTGTTTCAATTTGATGCAATTGTTGAGTTTTGCCTAATTTTGCTCTGTTTATTCGTGCCTTGTGTGTGAATTCTAATCGTCCGTACGATGCTTTTGACTATTGATTGAAATTTGATTAAAAGTTGTTGAATTTTAGAAGCTGTAAGGAGGTTGAGGATTCAAGCAGATGGGAAAGAAGAGGTGGCGGGTTATCCGGACCGACCCGGTGAACCCGATTGTATATTTTATATAAGGACTGGCATGTGCGGTTATGGAAATAGCTGTAGGTTTAATCATCCAACCCACATTGTGCAGGTAAAGATAATAGTTTTCACAGTTTGATGCATAAAGTTTGTAACTTTTATCATTTTACAGGCTAATCAAAACGGAGGCGAGCTTCCGGAACGGGTTGGAGAGCTGGATTGTGTTGTAAGTTCTTCATATCTTTTGTGGATTTAGTTGTGATCTTTATCTAAAAGGTTAATCTTGTATGCAAAATATGAACTTTAGTTAAAACAATTAATAAAGTTTACATTTTCCCTTGAAAAGATAAGAGTGTACACATCAAGATCATTAAAAAAGTTAACTTTTTTACGATTTTCAGTATTATCTAAAGACGGGTACTTGCAAATATGGATCAACCTGCAAATACAATCATCCTCGTGATAGGCACGGTGCTGGACCGGTTGTGCTAAACATGGTCGGGTTACCTATGCGACAGGTATTATTATTATTTGTGTTTTAATAACCACTCTTTTCAAACAACGTTTTAATAATGTTGAGTTAATAGGAAGAGAAGGCGTGCCCTCATTACTTACGAACTGGATCGTGTAAATTTGGAGTTTCATGCAAGTTCCATCACCCGCAACCGTCAATGGACGGGGGAGGTGTACCATATGCATCAACACATGCACCTTCGTCCGGTGTTTCTGGTTGGTCGTTGCCTAGACCAACATATGTTTCTGATTCTCAGACTTACCTACCAGTTATGCTTCCTAATTCTCAAACTATAGGGCCCACACAAGGTTGGAGCACTTATGTGGTAAGTATATTGTTAAACTCCTAATCAAGAAATTAAATAGATGTGGTGGTTATTATGATGGTGTTATATTTATAGGGAAGTCTGAGCCCGGTGACTTCACCAAGTGTGTTTGGTGGTTCGGTTTCCATTGACCAGGGCTATGCTTTAACATCTGGTTCTAATCTGCCTGAGCGACCCGGTGAACCGGAATGTCGTTACTTTATGAACACTGGAGGCTGCAAATACGGGTCGGACTGTAAGTATCATCATCCGAAAGAGAAGATAGCTCAAATGGCCGCTAGTCCCCTGGGCCCACTGGGCCTTCCTCTGAGACCCGTAAGTTACTCAATTCGTGTTAGTTGTTAAACGCATGGTGTTTATTAGAGGAGGTTCTACTTTCGACTTGCAAATGTGCTATTTGGGTTTATTTGTATTTCCCTAATTGGTCGCTCAAACGTTTTTTTTTTGTTCCTTTAAAGTCACTTAACTTTCTCTAGGCGTACCAATATTGGTATAGTTTTTATAATTATTAAATTTTCTTAAAACTAAGTAAGGTAAACGAAACATACAAGAATCTTGATTACTATTTAGTGATTACTTTTTCCAATCTGACTTAAATAATCAATTATGAAACTTGGTTATTATTTAGTAAATCTTTTTCTTCGCTATTACCTTCTACTTCAAGTTATTGTTAGTTTGTTGCTAGATAATCACTAATTAGTAATTAAGACACATATATGTTTCATTTGCCTCACTTGATTTTAAAAAACTTCACATTTATAAAAAGGTTATACAAGATTTTCACAACTAATGAAAGTTGAGTGACGTGACTTTAGAGAAACAAAAAAAAAAAAATTAAAGTGACTTGGTTACTATTATGTAAATTTTTTTAATAGTACACATGGTGAACTTGGTTACTATTATGTGAAATTTTTCGAAGTTTTAAAAAGTGGACAAACAGATGGCTGTGGGTCAACCCCACATGACCTGGCATGTCTCTACCCCGTTACCGTTACCGAACCAGACTGACACAAGGTCTCAAAATGCAGGGGCAAGCGGTGTGTTCCTATTACAGTCTTTATGGATTGTGCAAGTATGGGCCAACTTGTAAATATGATCACCCTTTGATGGGATATTCGTACAACTATGGCATGACTCTGCCTACCATGTCCATCATTGATCCATCCATGTTCCACGCTCAGCATTCTTCCGTGTCGTCCCCTTCAAAATCATCAAAAAATGCAGGTGGTTCTAAAACACCAGGAGGAGAGTCACACTCGCGGTCCCCTTCACCTCAACACGATCATGAAAATGGTGCCACCCTTCCACATTCTGAATGAATCTGATCATATGTGATTAAGTGGTGTTTTTAAGAGATGAATTTGAGGAGAGGTTTTGTTTTTGGTTCTGAATAAAAGGCAGGTGATGGATGTTGTTTTGAATTTTGCTGCGATTGTTATACCATTTTATTCGGTATGAACTGTTTTGGTTTTGTTTTTGTGGATGATTTTTGGTAATGTTGTGAGTGGTGATGTGATGCCAGTTTTTGAATATGTTTTTACTTCTAGATGATGGATGCACTTAGACAATTGCGCTGTACGTACTTAATAATACGATCGAAATTTATGTTTTATTTGATTTTTGATTACTAGTAAATTTTAAGGTCCAAGGTTAACTAATGACTCTTCTTCAGTTGGACAAGTGTTTTCGAGCCTTGATCTGAGTTGCAACTTGCACGAAAAGTCGTATGATTGAGTCAGTCCAAGTGTCCAACAATGGATTGAAATCGAATCCAATCGTGGATCGACCCAAGGCAAAAGAAAAGCACAATTACATTTCAAAAACTATCAAACAGCGAACGCAAAATATGACAAAAACTGGACTGTATACTCACTTGTACCAGTTCAAACCAAGTTGTTATAACCGACAAATATTTTTATCAAACCTACGTTTCCCGCAAAAATGGTGTTTTTTTATAAATGAACTTTTCTCATATGAATAGTTTTTAAAAATTGAAAATAAGTTAAATGGGAGTGTTAATTAAACTTGAAATGGAACAAAGCCCTTTTTCGTAATGAAATAAAAATATTTGATTAATTGGGTTTTGGTCATTTTTTTACTCTTCCAAGTCAAACTCGCCCGGATAGAAAAATGCTTTGTCTAGTGTTTAAAAGTAAAAAATGAGGTAAAGCCATATCACTTGAATCACTGGTTATGTTCTTGTGATGACATATTTCTATCACTCGTTTTTTTTTTGTTATGTAAACTCGTTTTATAAAAAATAAAAACGCTTACATAGGGGAGGGTATCGGCCCTTAAGATAAGGATTGGTTATCATGTCTCGTCTGTCTTATATGATGTGGATCTAACTACATTATCTTAGACTTATACACTTCAATTTTTTATAAAATTTCTTTAAAGTTTAATCCATGTTATGATGGCCCATGATTACCCTACGTAAAACATTAATGTCTTAAGTATTAGTATAGTATCTTAACTGGCATGGATAGATCTTCGGAGGATGAGTGGTCTAGGTGATTGTTGTTCATTCATTTATTGTAGCCAAAAGTATAAGGTTGTTGGTGGTTTACACACTATAACTCGTTTTAAGATCTGTCTCATCTAAGACTTTATGGCGTGAACGCTAATATTCTCCATGATCATCATTTTCAGAGTATTTTGAAGTGTTTATATGTTAAAATTTTCCTCCAATTTCCATTTTAATCGTCCGTCGTGTATTTATTTCTAATGTTAACTTTTTTTTTCCCTCATGTTTCGGCTATTCATTCAACGACCCCCCTTATCTTCATGGGCTTTTCAAACCGGATTCATAGGCTAGTCTTCCTGGTTCGTTGGCTAGTTTAGGTCGGCTCGCTGCCTTCAATCAACACTTCCAACGGTCGGGAATCCCTACAAGTCTTTCCTTCTCAGCTTCAATCTCCAAGCTCTCAATTACTTCAATCAAGGATTCAATCTTTAAAATTGATTATATGGTTGGGCTATAAAAAGAGTCTTGATTGGTTATTAAAGCACAACAATCAACAATGTAGTCATTAATCTTTTTTTTTTTTTTTTGTTATTCTTAGGCTTCATCCTTATTCGTCTTCTTCATCTTATAATTTTTATGAATTCGTTTTTAGTTTGGTTATTAGAAATAAAGAAACATTTGATTACATGATTCCGACAAATATATGATATTGAATCAAGATAATAAAACATATTATAATATACTTACAACTTGAACCAATAGTGTTAGTAATTGAGGCTATTGTCAAAAAGTTGTTTCCCGCTAAAATATGAAGTTGATTTGCCTCCTAATTTAACTCCGAACGCAATTTCTTTTGTAAAATTTGCTTAGAATTGAAAAGGGTGAATTTACAAAACAACACATACAAAAAATGCATTATGATTTTCCATACAAATAATGAAGTCCAAATATTTGAAGTATAATACAACCTATAAACCCACATGGATTTCTTCAACCAACATATGTAAACAAGTAAACAACTAAAAAACCAAACACTATTAAAAAAGGCTACCGGTTACTCTAAAGGTTGTTAGTATAACTAAATCTAAATGTGTATAGTTGATATTAAAAGACTATTGTCATGGCTTGAGAGGCAAGATTATCTAGGTAAGTCAAGATTGTTTAAGCATATTTTCAGCTTAGGTGCATTTCTTCATGTTTGATTCGCAAAATTTGTATGAAATCAAAAGTAGAATTAATTTCGTCAAAAAGCGTTGGGTGGTCATAAAGAAACTCAAATTGAAATTCGTTCCAATAACTTCCATAAGCCTATGAAATTCAACCATCCTTTCATAAGTCACTCAAATGTTAAAATTCTAAAGGAATTTTAAAAGTTGAGTAACATACCTCAATCTCCTTTGTTATATATGATTTCAATGATGGTCTATCAAACTGAAAATACCGCCCGGGGGGGGGGGGGGGGGATGATGGAGGTCATCACTATCGCCTGCTCCCATCTGTTCATGTATAGGATGAGCTCGCTACCGATTGGTACTCATTTTGATTTTCCCAAAACTTGATATTGGTATCGAAAATGCTTGGTTTGGTATGGTACCGTATGCAAAAGTTTGATAAATACCAATATTGGTACCGAACAGTACCGATCCCCAAAATTTCGATCCCGTTTTTCCCAAAAACTTGGTATCCGATACCATGGTTGCAAAAATAGTTAGGCGGACCCTAGGCGGCCGACGAAAATCAGTGAGTACTCGGCCTTAGTCAGAGAGTACTCGAGATGGCTCACCGAGAACTCGGCCTAGGTGGGGATTACTCGAAGACTACTCGACGCCTAGACGCGATTTTTACAACCATATCCGGTACTATATGATGATCCCTATTTTGGAAAACATCTTTCTTAAACTATGTAATATGTCATTCGAGGTTAAGATTTGCATAAAACACAAGTACAAGGGACCTCTTCAGCCAATAGAAAAACACGAATGTGAAACAAAAGAAAAGACCCTTCGGATTGCAAAAGGATAAGAACAAAATTACAATCTTAACCCCAAGCCAGAAAAAATGAATAAAAAGATAAAAGAAAACAAATTCAACCATATAAACACAGCCAAAGGCAATTTGGTCCATTCACCCGTCACACCACACCGCAATAATAACAATAATAAACAATAAAATAAGTTCACCACCCAAAAATAATGCCGGTTTTGTTTTCTCCATTCCTGAAGAAACACTAAGTGACCCCGGCAGATTACGGATAATCTGGGGGTTAAGTAATGTTTCCCACGAGGATGAGGTCCAGCAAAGAAAGTTGTTCTTCAGGTGACCTGCAAAACAGACACCGTAAGCTCGTCACTGAGAAGGGGGGGGGGGGTTCCTCCTTGTGACCACCCTCCGGCGTGAGAATCAGACTAGATTGCTCTGAATATAAGTGTATATTAAGAGATTGCTAGAGAAGATAATGAGATATCAGATGATGTCCTTACCATTCCAAGGTGTTGGAGTATTTATAGCCGAATGTAGGTTTCCTAGAAGGTACAGCCGGCTGAATAGTATTCCTGTTCTACCAACAGTGGGCTACGCACAAGCCATGCTGGTTGGTGGATAGGCTGCGGCCGTCAGTGACAAGGTCGGCTGTATACCGTTCCTTTACTGTCAGATATGCACTGTTCCACCAACTGTAGGCTGCGCACGTCCCATAGTAAGGGTTGGTGAGTAGGCAGCGGCTAATAGTGACAAACAGTACTAGAGGGTGCTCCTCCTCGTACTGTTGTCGGTGAGCTGTCACCCTGTGATTGGTTCATGGGCTGCTCTGGTTAGATCGTCTGTTTTGCCCATACCTTGGTAGGTATAGTACAAAAGATCTTCCAGAAGCATACGGACTGGCTCATTTGGGCGGGAGTATTCCCTCCTTGCTCATTCCTTCAGGTGACTACTGAAGTAGCAATAGTGCCTTGTGCGTGTAGCCTTGCTATCAGTGCGGGTAGCCTTCCCTGATGGCTTGTATCCGCAACTGCGGGAACAAGCGGGGTACTTCACCATTGGGAGGCTTTCCCTGCGGGTACAGCTGGCGTACTGCGCGTAAGGTCTTCTCTGAGCATGGTGGGTCCTGCAGAAGCAGTTGGTCGTTGCGCAGACGTCCCTGTTCAAGGTGAGTCTTGCGGGTCCAACTGAGCTCTGCTGGGACCTACCTCTTCAAGTCCCCCCAGTCCAATGTTCTTCTCATGAATTATTAATAAGTGAGGTGAACTTTTGGACTAGCAAGGGGTTTTAAAAAGGGTTTTTAGTTTTAAGGTTTTCCGTGGGGATTCTTCCCGCGGTTCTCCTAATGTCACGCAGAAATTCCCGACTTTTCTGCTTGATCTTTGGGTATGAAGCGGGTAGGTCTGTAACCTCCTCGCAAGTCAGGAGCGTTGAGTCCCACTTGTGTGAATTCTCCATGGGGTTTTGGTAGTTTTCAACATAGTGATCAATTATGTTAAAACCACCAATTCCATCTTGGAGTTTCAAACAATATAGTTGTTGACGTTCCCGCCATGCGGGGATGTTATTCCCGTTTCCGCAAGCATGGCCCAGAAGATCCTTCTTGGTTTGAATTCCCTACGGAGTGCTAAGTATGTGAAGGGTTTTGCCTTGACACTGTACCCGCACTCGTCTTATGGTTACTTTACTTCCAAGGTATTCCTGGCGTCAATTCCCTGCGGGTGCTAAGTATGTGAAGGGTTTTGCCTTAACACTTTACTCGCACCTGTCTTATAGTTACTTGGTTGCCAAGGTAAGGGGTATTTTCCCGCTTTTGAATCTTTTTGAAATTTTGAAATTCGAAGAGTTGGTGAAAGGATAAGAACAGTCCAAACTATTGAAACGTCGTCCGACGGTTTCTTCTGACAGTGTCAGGACGTGCAGGAAGTTATGGCGACGTGACAGTATATGGTCATTCCAGGCGCTTTTTCAGGCGCGTGGGCGCGAATTTTCGGGCGCGTGGCCGCGAAATTACTGGCACGCGTCCTTTCAACAGCTGTTGCCAGCTTGCTTTTTGCCACGTGTCATAGTTTCATTGCACCTGCGATTTCTCTCTCTTCCGCATTAAATTCATCGCATTAATTGCGATTAGTATATAAAGGGGGAGAGGGTCATTTCTAATCCACACTTTCACTCTTCATCTTCAAAACGACTTTCGGCGAATACTCTCCTTTTCAGTCGAGCATTCTCTTGAAATCGTTCTCCTTTTCATACCTGCAAGATGTCTTCTGTTCACGATCTTGAGGCTACAGCCCAGGACCTGTCATCCACGTCCGACAAGGATGACAAGAGTACTGCTGGCGAGTGCTAGTGTGCTCTGCCTGTCGATCTATATCAGTACATCGTCAGGAAGTTCATGCTCGAGTCTCTCGAGCCTGAGTTTCCTGAACCTCATCAGACGGTGTATGATGCCCCCAGAGGCAAGATCGGGGTATATGCCGCATTCTTTGTCTATGGGAATCTTAGGTTCCCTTTGACAAAGTTTGTGTACCGTGTCCTAGAGAGGCACGGTGTACACCTGACCGAGGTGCACCCGATGGCGATCGCGAAGATTCGCCACTTCGAGTGGGTGTGCCGGATTCTGGGCGTTGAGCCCTTCGTCGACCTCCTGATGACCTTCTACTCTTGGAGGTGCATCCAGGGGTGGTATACTCTGATAATCCGGATCAAGGGTTTGAAGATTTGCGCAACCGAGCACAGTCTTCGTTCATGGAAGCGGGAGTTCTTTTTTATCTCCGCTCGCGCCATCCCCCTTGCCATGAAGTTCAAGAATTGGCAAGCACTCCCCAGCCTTCACGCCTCCAACTGCCAGGAGGCGGAATGGTTCTCAAAGATATCCCGAGTTCAATCTCCGGTTTACCGCTTTGTGGAGTCCGGGATGGTGATGCTCGGGATGAGCCGGGTGTGGAAGGATGCGGATGCGCAAAAGATCCCGATCGTCCTTGAATACGGTTTGAACTCTGTCCCTTACGGTACGCTCTGTCTTCTTTGTTTATATAGGTTTGTCTTCTAACTGTTTGTCTTTTATTTCAGAGAGGAACGACTTGCAGTCGCTCCTGTATCCGCGGGAGGCTGATAGTCCCGCTCGGATGGGTACTCGTGCTCTAGATGAGAACGAGTTGCCCATCCTTGCACAGACGGCGGATCGGTTCGTGGAGGTCTACCCGCCAGGCCACGAGATCCTGAGCGCCAGGCGGCCAGGTAAGGCGTTATTCAACCCTCGACCCCTCAATGTTGAAACCTCTGCTGGAATTCCTCTAATCTTGTGTTCTGATGAGGAATCCGCAGATGGTCCTTCGTTGGTGCGGAAGAAGAAGGCTGCCGGCGGGAAGGGGAAGGAGAAGGTGGCCTCCACTGCCGATCCGGTGCCTCGGTCTGATTCAGAGACCGAGAGCGAGGAGGTGGCGGGGAACCCCGGTGGTGATAAGACCACTGCTCCGGAGGCTGCGACGACTGTCACCTCCGGAGAGCCCAGGATGACAACGGTGAGCGGCGTGAAGAGGCCGGCTCCATCGGGTTCATCCCCGCCTGTCCGCACTTTCAGGCTCAAGAAAACCCGTAAGTACAAACTTTATTTTTAACTTCATAGCATTCCATCATTAATACTTTTCTTTGTGCAGGCGTGGATGCTACCGCATTCCAGGGTGAAGCGGGAAGGAGTACCTCCGGACCCATGACGGTAGGCTTGGTCAGCCTACCTGAGGCGACGACCCAGGCGGCTGCGCCTGCGCCTGCTTCCGATGGTTCAGTTGCTCACTCCGTTGAGCCAACTGTTCCAGCTGTGATGACATCACCGTCGGCTGTCAGTGCCATATTTACCGCATCTTTCACTGAGCCGGAGGTTACTTTTTCTGCGGACTCCGCAGCGGCGACCACGGTTGTGAGTTCACCTACAGTGAGTTCACCTCCGTTGGTTTCTACTACCGCGGCGGCCTTCACCATGCCTCCTCCGTCATCGGCAACGACGGCCGATCCTTCAGGTATGCATGGGGCTTCTCGCCAACCTCTGCCTCCTTCCCATCTACCTGATCTCTTGGACGGATTTCCCTTGGGTTCAGGTGATGGGTTTGGCGGCTATCGGCCTGTTGTTGACCCTACAGGTGCGTAGGGTTCTATTGGCCTCCTTTTTTTTTATATCATCTTTTCCTAACTGCTTTTTGTGTTTTGCAGTGTCGGATTCCAATGAAGTGTATGTTCCACGATGGAACATCCGCCGAGGAACAACCCTTCGCACACCTGTGGAGTGCGTGGAGTGGGCTCGTCACGCAGCTCCCAGTGGTGCGTTGGGGGAAGCCTTGGCTAGCTACCAGGAGGGTAGGCTAACCAATGAGCTTCGGGTTCTCCTGGATCGGATGCGGCCGCGCGTCGAGCTGCTTTGTCGTGAACACGAAAAGTTAAAAGCAGCTCGTATCCAAGAAGTAGCTCAGGCGCGGGCTGTCCGGGAGGAGAATAGGAGGCTCTCCGCGGCTGCTGCGGAGAAGGAGAAGGCGTTCAAGGCCCTTGAAGTTGAAGTTCAGGCCCGTCTCGAGGCCCGTTCCAAGGCTGCCCAAGCTGTTAACGAACAGCTTCAGCTGGCTAAGGAAACTGCTCGGAACGCAACTGAAAGGTCCACCAAGGCTGAAGCTGTTGCTGAGCCTCTACGCCTCGAGAATGAGGAACTTAAAGCTAAACTAGAGGCGCTCCAACAGGCTCATGATGCCTTGGCGATGGAAGACGCGAAGAAGCTCCAAGAGATCCTGGACCAGAGGGGGGTGCTTGACCAGACTGAGCGGAAGCTAAAGGGCGTTGAAGAGGCTGCGGCTAAAGAAGTGTTGCTTGCCAACCTCAACAAAAGTGAAGCCGAACGCGCCCGTAACCAAGCTCAAGCCGCCCTCCAAGAAGCTCTGGTTGCCAAGGAATGGCTTCTTCGAGAAGCGTTGTCTCAGGTAAGCTTAACCTCATAATGTCTTTACGCTTCTTTATGAATAGAGAAGGTTTTGATACTTGTATTTTTTTTTCTTTTTGTAGGTTGTGCATCGGGTCTTCACGGATACGTCTTATGACGATGCTATAAGCGCAGCCCTCAACGCTTCTCATGAGGATGGGGAAAAGGCCGGCTTCCTGCTTGGTCTAGGGTTTGTTGAGAAAGGCATCCCGCCTTCCAACTTCCCTTTGTATGATGTGGATACTGAAGCTGTTTATGACCAAGCAGTGAATCAGTATGCCACCTTCCCGCATCCGGTGGTGGAGAAGGTGAACGAAGTCGCTGCTGCTGATGATGGGCTAGCTATCCTTAAAGCTTTCCTTGAACCACCACGCTCTACTGATGGTGCGGGTCCAAGTGGAAGTGGTCCTGAAGCTTGATCCTGAAGATCCCTTTCCACCATTAGCGTAGATTTTTGTTTTTGTATAGCTTCTTTTGTATGCGGGTATGCACCCAGCAATCTTTGTAATATTTGAATTTTGATGAAATAAAGATTGTGTTAATTCCTTGCCTTGTTTATTTTTCGCATGTTTTGATTTAACTTAGCAATTTCTTTAGTACTTAGATAAGTTAACTTTTTAACATGGCAAATTATAAGTTTGTTTCGCTTCCTCTTTCATGATTGTGCGGGTATGACCGTCACTTACACTTAGTAGAATGGCTTAACTTTACTTATATCTGACCTGCGTGGAAGTTTTCCTCATCTTTTCCTTTGAAATTTTCTAAGTGTTTAGAACAAGTTAACCTTTGAACGTGGTAGATAATAGGTTGAAGTTTTGCCTCCTTGTTCGTGATTGTGCGGGTAAGACCGTCACTTGCACTTAGGATGGCTAAACTTTGCCTACATCTGACCTGCGTATAGGTTTTCCTTGAAACTTTAGAAATTTTTACCGTTTTGTGTTTATGCGGGTTTTGCCGCCTTCCACACGTAACGACTTACTTCTTCCCATATTTATGCGGTGAATACCGGCACATCAGTGTGGGAAGTTCATAAGTATAAAGGTAAGGCTATCAACACATTGTGAAAGGAGAATCATTTCCATTAGAAGTGGCTCTAGGCCTTTTCTTTACAAGTTTGGAATTGATCTACATATAACATTTGCGTAATTGAGCTCCATTCCATGTTCTTGGGATGGGAGTGCCATCGAGCCTTTCGAGCCGGTATGCGCCCTTTCCCAGAACTTCTTTGATAATGTATGGCCCTTCCCAGACCGGGGCCAGTTTTCCTGGGCGTTGCTGGTTCGAAGCCTCGTTGTTACGCAGTATGTAGTCTCCTACATTGAAGTTGCAGAGTTTTACCCGCGTGTTGTAGTACTTTTGCATTTGTCGCTTGTAGTTCTCTTCACGCACTGCGGCTAAGTCTCTGCGTTCCTCGGTTAGCATAAGGTCTAACCGTCTTTCCGCATCATTGTTTTCTGGCTGAATCAAGACCCTTGGTGAGGGTAAACCAATTTCGACCGGGACCATGGCTTCAGTGCCATAAGTGAGGCTGAACGGGGTTTCTCCCGTACTTGCCTTCTTCAGTGTTCTGTTTGCCCAAAGGACGTGCGGAAGCTCGTCCACCCAGCCGGATCTGTGTTCCAACAGCCTTTTCTTTATGCCTTCAACGATGCTCTTATTTGCTCTTTCTACCTCACCATTACCTTGCGGGTGCGCCACTGAGGTAAAAGTGTGGGTGATTTGAAGTTCTTCCAGCCACTTTTGTAGCTTCTTGTCAGCAAAGTTGGTGCCGTTATCGCTCACCAAATTCTGTGGAAGTCCAAAACGACAAATAATAAATTCTCAAATAAATTTTTTGATATGTTTCGCGGTTGTTTGGGCTAAGGGTTTTGCTTCTATCCACTTGGTGAAGTAGTCGATGGCTACCACTAGGAATTGAACATTTCCTGCTGCTATAGGAAATGGGCCTGTCACATCGATGGCCCACTTCTGAAATGGCCATGAAGAGGTGACTGGAACAAGTTCATTCTTCGGGCGATGCGTGTTGGGTGCATAGAGCTGACAAGACCTGCACTTTCTGATGTATGCCAGCGCATCTGTATGCATCCCCGGCCAAAAGTATCCCGCGTTGTTTAGCTTAGCTACAACAGCGCGTGGACCTGCGTGTACTCCACAGATGCCTTCGTGTACTTCCCTTAGGAGGTAGTCAGCATCTTGGTTGTCCACACATCTTAAGAATGGGCCAAGAAAGTTACGCCTGTAAAGGATATCATCGATGAGTTGATAATTCAGTGCTTTACAGCGTAGTTTTCTTGCCTGTGTTTTTGACTCTGGTAGTGTACCTGCCGCAAGGTATTTTATTATTGGTGTCATCCACGTTTCTGTGCCGGTTTGGATGACACAAATTTCCTTGTGCGGGACCGAAGGTGCCTCGAGGAGTTCAATGCGGATGTCATTTCCCAAGTGGGTGAAGGCTAATGATGCAAGCTTGCTTAACGCATCCGCATATTTGTTTTCACTATGCTTGACGTGTATGACTTTGCAATCGTTAAAATCTCGCATAAGGGTTTTTGCTTGTGCGAGGTACAGGGCCATTGTGTCGTTCACGGCCGTGTACGTCCCGTTGATTTGATTGGCTACTAACATGGAATCCACGTGGGCTTCCAAGTGTTTCACTCTCATCTTACGTGCAATTCTCAGCCCGGCCAAGAATGCTTCATACTCGGCTTCGTTATTCGTACTTGGAAAATCCAGTCGAATAGCGTAAGTGTATTCTTGGCCTGTTGGGTTGGTTAGTTTCAGCCCAGCGCCT
The DNA here is from genome assembly GCF_021521415.1 of Bidens hawaiensis. Taxonomy (NCBI): domain Eukaryota; kingdom Viridiplantae; phylum Streptophyta; class Magnoliopsida; order Asterales; family Asteraceae; genus Bidens; species Bidens hawaiensis. The sequence continues at coordinate 20,119 of NW_027502967.1, forward strand.
GAACCCTCGTTACTGGCTGCTCCATCAGTGTAGAGTCGCCAGACATCATTGATGTCCTGTGCTGGAGAGGGTTGAGCCTCTTCCTGGCACTCTTTTTCCCGCGATGCAGGCACTTCCGCAATAAAGTCGGCCAAAACCTGGCCTTTTATGGCTGGTCTTGGCTTATACTTTATCGCGTATTCCCCCAACTCAATTGCCCATTTGGCTAGGCGTCCCGATAACTCGGGTTTGCGTAGAACGTTTGCAAGTTTGAAGTTGGAGAGAATTGTGATTGGGTGACCCTGGAAATATCGTCTTAACTTGCGTGAAGCGTGTATAAGTGCTAAGACTAATTTTTCAAGGGTAGAGTACCGGGTTTCTACATCTGTTAGGATACGGCTGACATAATAGATTGGCATCTGGATGCTTTTCCATTCAACTAGCAGGACCGCCCCGGTTGCTCTATCTGTTGCGGAAAGGTATAGGATTAACTCCTCTCCCGGTTTTGGTGCTGTGAGCGTTGGGAGTTCAATCAAGCGTGACCGAATCTCCTGAAAAGTTGCTTCCGCTTCTGGTGTCCAGCGGAAGTGCGTTTTCTTTAAACAGTTTCTCAATGTTGACACGAAAGGAAACGACTTATCCGCGTGGTTTGCCAAAAAACGATTAAGTGCCACTAGTCGTCCATTCAATGTCTGAGCCTGTTTGATGGTAGTAGGTGATTCCATTTTGATAATGGCTTCGACCTTTTCAGGGTTCGCTCTGAAGCCATCTTTAGTGACGATGACCCCCAAGAACTTCCCTTCTTCCATTCCAAAGGCACACTTGCTCGGGTTGAGTTTCATGTTTATCTTCCTAAGCGTGTTGAAAGTTTCTTCGATGTCTTTCAACATCGCTTCTGCGTCAGGGCTTTTGATGACCAAGTCATCCATGTAGACTTCCAAGTTCCTCCCAATTTGGGCATGAAACTGGTTGTCCATCAGGCGTTGGTATGTGGACCCGGCATTCTTAAGTCTAAATGGCATCATTTGGTAACAAAATGTGCCATCGGGCGTCCGAAAAGCAGTTTTGTCCTGATCATCAACGGCCATGTGGATTTGATGGTACCCCTTATACGCATCCAGGAAGCACTTAAGGCGAAACGGTGCTAACGAATCTACCTTAAGATCAATTTCGGGTAACGGATAACAATCTTTGGGGCATGCTTTGTTTAAGTCCTTGAAATCTATGCACATGCGCCATTGTTTGTTATTCTTCGGTACCATAACGGGATTTGCAACCCATGTTTGATATCTGCTAACGCGTACGATGCCTGCGTCAAGGAGTTCCTTGACTTGGGTTCTACACGCGTTAGTTTGTTCTGGCCTCATTACTCTGCGCTTTTGTACGACTGGCGTAACAGCCGGATCGCACTTGAGCTTATGCTCTGCCTTACATCGGGGTACACCAGTCATGTCAGCTGGTGTCCACGCGAAGATGTCAGCGTTTTTCTGTAGTAAGCGTTTGAGTAAGGTGCGTGTGGGATCAACAACTGTTGGTCCAATGGTAACGGCCTGGTCAGGGTATTTGCCGTTGAAGGCCCATCTTTCCGGTTCGGTGATGGTTGGTTTAGCCATCTTTGGTTTGGGTTTAGATGAGACAGATGCGATGCATACCTGGGGAATGCCGGTGATCATCGCTACACCCTCAGCTGTTGGCCATCCCATCATGCCGTGGACTGAGGATACACGGCGTTGAATCTTGCCATCCCGTCTCTTCCGAAGAGAATGTCGTATGTGTGGTGTGGCTTCCTCATCACGACAAAATCCACGTCTTCTGTGCGTGAGTGATTCCCGTCCGTAAGAGTGAAGGGGAAAGATAGGATACCCAGGGGGGTGTTTGTGTTGCCGTCGAACCCTTCCATCGAGGCGTAGATCGTTTCCAGGCGTTCTTTGTCTTCGTCATCTAGCTTGTCGAAGAACTGCCTGTACATCACTGTTGACGAGGCGCCGTTGTCAGCAAGAGTGCGAGAAGTGATGTAGTGCCCCAGCTGGCTTTTGATGACGATAGGGCCTTCTTTGCTGGGTCCTCCTGGCACTCGCGGGAAGCGCACCTCAGCTTCCTTCCATGCGCATGGTTCTGTCGCTCGCCTTTTTCTTCCTCTGATGTTGCCATGAACCATGTTGATGCTGATGTCAACGGGCTTTCGTCCGTTGCCTCTGTACCGGTTATCATTCCTTCCTCCCTTCTTGATTGATGCCACAAGGTGTGCAAGTCTTCCATCCTTGACGAATGTTTTAACAATATCCTTCAAGGATGTACACTCCTCCGTACTATGACCTTTTGTCCCGTGGAAGTCACAGGATTTGCTTTGATCCGCATTAGGTCGCTGCCGGATCATTGGAGCTTTTGGCCATGGTAGTTTTTCGGTGGCAAATATCTCCGTGACGCTTTTGGTGAGTGGCGTCCACCGGTGTTTTCGGCTCGAAGGGTGTGTGTTATCTCTTCCGCCAACAAGAGGGTGAGAGCTGGATGAGGTGTCAAAGTTTACCCTTGACTGCCAAATACCTAGCTTCCTCTTTTTGTTCTGCCGGGCGATCCGAACATTGTTTTCTCTAGTCCTTTGCGTGTAGAGGTGTGTACTCTGGGGAAGATCCCTTCCCAGTTGCTTCTCCGTCTCGGCAAAGCGCTTGGCCGCCGTCATGATGGCATCCCATGTGGATGGCATGCCGTCCTTACCCGTCAATGTGCGGATAAGCTCTGGGTATTCGGCGCCCTGGATGAAAGCGGCGCGAACAAGATCTTCACTTATGTTGCCCAGACTTAGCTTTTTGGAGTTGAAGCGAGTGATGAAGTCTAGTAAAGATTCATCCTTCTCTCTAACGCAGTTGAGGATCGTCCACTGTTCTTCAGTATATTTTCTCTGTTGGCTGAAGTGTTGGCTGAACTTGTTCTGAAAGTCCGCCCAATCATAGATGTGGTGGACCAGTAAACGATCGAACCATGCCCTGGCCGCTCCAACCAGAGTCATCTGGAACATATAACACCACGTGGGTTCCGTCCAGTTACTGACGGTTGCCCCCGCAATGAATCTGTTCAAGTGGTCGTCTGGGTCGGATAGACCATCATAAGTGCCGATGTTGGACATTTGTTTGGCACTTCTCGGGGCGATTGCTTCCGCAATGTCCCTTGCAAACTTAGACTTTCCCGCATTTGCAGCAGTTGGTCTAAAGATTTTGGAGAAGTCACGCGGGTTTCTCCCCGCGTTCGTTGGTTTAAAGGTTTCTCCAAAATTCCTTGTCGGTTGGAAGTCCGTTTCCTTACGCTTCCCTTTTGCCTTGTGGCGAGGGTTTGCGTCGGTATCGGATTCTTCCCGCTCATCGTCTGAGTACTCGCATTCACTGTTCATGTTGAGATGTTGGCGAGTACTGCCGAATTCGTCAGCCTGTTGAAGTGAACGCAAGCGTTCATCCAACTCAGCTTGGAACTCTTTCTGACGTGCTTCGGCCCACGCCTTAACTTGATCTAGTGTTTGGCGAGGGACCCTCGTCCGTTTCTCCAACTGGGCATCAGTGAACCCCAGTGAAATATTGTTTACTGCACTTGTCCCGGCTTGGGTAACCGGGGTAGTGTTCGTAAAATTTGTATAACCTCCGGTGTTCCCCCCAGTTGCTGGGGTTGTGGTTACCGGGGTTTCTTGGTCACTTACTGGCTTTGGGGCCGGAGTAACGTTAACCATTTCTTCAGAAATTTTGAAAAGACTAAGAATTAGTTCTAGCTTTTATGCACGGATGGCGCCAATGAAAAAACACTAAGTGACCCCGGGCAGATTACGGATAATCTGGGGGGTTAAGTAATGTTTCCCACGAGGATGAGGTCCAGCAAAGAAAGTTGTTCTTCAGGTGACCTGCAAAACAGACACCGTAAGCTCGTCACTGAGAAGGGGGGGTTCCTCCTTGTGACCACCCTCCGGCGTGAGAATCAGACTAGATTGCTCTGAATATAAGTGTATATTAAGAGATTGCTAGAGAAGATAATGAGATATCAGATGATGTCCTTACCATTCCAAGGTGTTGGAGTATTTATAGCCGAAGGTAGGTTTCCTAGAAGGTACAGCCGGCTGAATAGTATTCCTGTTCTACCAACAGTGGGCTACGCACAAGCCATGCTGGTTGGTGGATAGGCTGCGGCCGTCAGTGACAAGGTCGGCTGTATACTGTTCCTTTACTGCCGGATATGCACTGTTCCACCAACTGTAGGCTGCGCACGTCCCATAGTAAGGGTTGGTGAGTAGGCAGCGGCTAATAGTGACAAACAGTACTAGAGGGTGCTCCTCCTCGTACTGTTGTCGGTGAGCTGTCACCCTGTGATTGGTTCATGGGCTGCTCTGGTCAGATCGTCTGTTTTGCCCATACCTTGGTAGGTATAGTACAAAAGATTTTCCAGAAGCATACAGACTGGCTCATTTGGGCGGGAGTATTCCCGCCTTGCTCATTCCTTCAGGTGACTACTGAAGTAGCAATAGTGCCTTGTGCGTGTAGCCTTGCTATCAGTGCGGGTAGCCTTCCCTGATGGCTTGTATCCGCAACTGCGGGAACAAGCGGGGTACTTCACCATTGGGAGGCTTTCCCTGCTGGTACAGCTGGCGTACTGCGGGTAAGGTCTTCTCTGAGCATGGTGGGTCCTGTAGAAGCAGTTGGTCGTTGCGCAGACGTCCCTGTTCAAGGTGAGTCTTGCGGGTCCAACTGAGCTCTGCTGGGACCTACCTCTTCAATTCCGGAGACTATCCATCCAAATCCAAACCAAAATGAAAAAATAAATTAAAGCAGCCAAACAAAACAAATCCGGATCGGAAGAAAATCATCAAAATGATAGATTTTATTATTATTATTATTGGTTTCTAATATGAATCAATAATATTCATATTCACCATCTAATAATAATAATAATAATATAAACATCAGATCTACCGGATACCAGTCATGCGACGAGCCGGAAGACCCAAGACCGTCGCCGGAGATCCGATCGGACCGCCGCCGGGAGAGCCCCGGTACCGCGGCGTCCGTAAGCGTCCCTGGGGACGGTTCGCGGCGGAGATCCGTGACCCGTGGAAGAAAGCCCGTGTTTAGTTAGGTACGTTTGATTCCGCCGAGGACGCCGCACGCGCCTACGACTCCGCCGCACGTGCCCTCCGTGGATCCAAAGCCAAGACTAATTTTCCTCCTTTAACAAACAAAACGATAGATGATATGATGATGACGTCAGATCGGCGTCACGGTCACGCCAAGCCCGTGCCGACGATGAGCGGCATGAGCAGCACCGTGGAGTCCGCCACACGGCCGACTGTGAACCCGGTTCATAGATTGAAATTAAAGCCGGTTCAGGTGGATGTTGCCATAGTAATTGCGACTCGTCGGAGGTCGGTGGTGGATGATTATTACTGTGACGTGGATCTGACGTCATCTTCGTCACGGAAGCCGTTACCGTTTGATCTGAACCTGCCTCCGCCGCCGGTGTCTGATGAGTATGGACTTTGTTCTAACCCTAATGATGAGTTATACGTCTCGGCGTTGTGCCTTAAAGCTGATGTTATGCTGATGATATATGTGTCTGTTGTTATGAATTTGATTGATGATGATGATATTTGTAGATTAGTGTAATTTGAGGTGTCTTGATGCGATCTGATCTAGAATCTGCTTCAAGTTGTGGTATAGATCGGATCGTTGGTCGTAATTTTACAGAGAATCATGAAGTTGTAATGTGTAATTCATCAAGGAAAAAAAAATCCCCAATTTGGATGATGATGATCTGATGGTCTTCTTCTTCTTCTTCTACCTTTTGTGCCAATCTTTTTTAATTTTGTGCATACATTTATTACTCCATAAAGAGTCATACACTTATGAAATGTTTTTCTTGTATTTGTTTGTTTGATCTTTGTTTTGAATCTGATTGAACACGAATGGAAAATCCCGAAAATGTTCGCCTAAACACGAGTGGAGTCGACGGCATGTCACCATGTTTCTATATGCGAACAGACCCGAAAATTGAACCTACAAACACGCAATGTTGTGACACCGTCTTCAAATGGTTTCATCTTCGGTTGAACACAAAAGGAAAATCTTGAAAATGTCCATATAGATTCTTAAATTTCTCGGTCAAGACTTTTTTCTTCCCAAATGTTCACTTAAACACGAGTAGAGCTGATGAGATAGTTGGACGCTAGTAGAGCTAATCACATGTTGCCATGTTTGGATATACATGCGGATCTGCTTATGGGTATGTTTGACAAAGAGCTTTTAGAAGCTTTAAGCTACAAGCTTTTAAGAAAAAGCTTAAATTTATTGAAAAATCTTGTTTGGTTACAGTAGCTTGAAGCTTTTAGATTAGAAGAAAAAGCTTGAAGCTAAAAGCTCAAAGTAGTAGCGTTTAGCAAAAGCTACAAGCTTTTACTATTTCAAATTTTACAATTTTGGTACTTGAACTTTTATCACATTTTGTTAATTCATATAATAATTACATATTTAACCCATATTCAAAACCAACTACCCCATGACCTTTTAAAAGACCATAACTTTTTCACATGTTAATATTTATTTTTAAAAATTGCATCATAAAAACGAACATTTTATTCTCTTTAATTTATTTATCATATTGTTATACTTATTTAACTTTAAAAAATTAACATTTTATGTGATTATTGGTTAGGATCGGCAACAAGTCGAGTCAGGCAAGCCCGGGTCATGTGTAAGACCTAATTAGGGTCGGAACGAGTCGACGCAAAAAGGGCTAATTTAGTCCGGTTCATGTTGGTATGGTTTTGAGTCGAAAGAGGTCAAGTCAAAATAGGTTTCGGATTAGAAACGATGCACCGCGCGAGCACGAAGCTAGTTTTATTAAAAGCTCCAGCTAATCTACCAAAAACCTAAATATTTCTAAAAATCTACAGCTAACAGCTACTAGCTACAGCTTCCAGCTACCAGCTTCCAGCTACAGCTACTAGCTAGTTTTGCCAAACATACCCTATATCTGCTTATGTATTTACAAACCTGCTTGTGTTTGCATTGTTTCGACAGTGTAACATCATCCGAGGGTGTTACACCGTCTTCTTATGTAGGTGTTTGTGCCATGTTTGGATATACGTGCGGATATGCTTATGTGTTTACAAACCTGCTTGTGATTGCTTTGTTTCGATAGTGTAACGTCATCTGAGGGTGTTACACCGTCTTCTTCTGTAGGTGTTTGTCAAATTTGAACACGTGGCGAGTTTTAGATGGATTTAAACAACGATGTCATTCATGGAACACCTTCTATGTTTGGGTGAACATCTTTTTTTTTTTTAAAGTCAACCAGACACATAAAGTAAATCAAAAAGTAAAGTGAACGTTTTGAAGATTTCCTAGTAAAATGAAAATACAAGGATTTTCCGTAGTAAAATGGTTGCAAACTATTCAAAACCAAAATAAAAACTAAGGTCATGAATGTTTGAATTTTATTTACTTGTGGGATGCTGGGATGTTTAGAGATTTGTAGTGATTGCAGAAACGTGTGGTTGCTTATTATTAACTAGCATAAGTATATGGTTTTTACAATTCTATATTTAGAATTGGTTATTAACTTAGTCCAAAACTTGAATTTTATATGTATGAGTCGACAGAAACGTTTACAAAATTGCAAAAATTGCATAAACAATTGTATGTTTTGCTTAAGGCATGATGCATAAAACGATTATCCATCAAAATTGGCCAAAATGTAACCTAACCAGCCCGGGAAGTGAAGGTTTGGTTTGGGACCTAAATTTGATTGGTGGGTGGGTTTGTGCAACAACATTTAGCGTGGTTTAGCTATAATTCACACTGTCTCTCTTTTAATAATGTTGTTTTCTTCTAATTATCAAATACCTTTTTTTTGGTCTATTCCGCGTGCATTTACTTTGATTAAATTAGATATTAGATATTAGATATATTGTTGGTTTGAACTGACAGAACTTTCTTTCTTTTTCTTCTAATTATCAAACACCTCTTTTTTCTGATAACTTTTAGTTTGTATTATTTATTTGTTTAAAATGAAAGATAGGTACAAACTTAAAACAACTTTCTAAGGTAGTACCACTGTCTTCGTTTGTAGTTAAACTAGAGTTTTTCCCAGCGCGTTGCGTCGGGGCAGGTTGGTAAAACCCAAGCATTATCGGTTGCAAGGGTTGAGGCGGTAAGTCAACGTGAAATCGGCCAGTTTCAGTCACGTGTGTTATTGTACCGGAAATAAATCCAAAATAAAAACAAAAATAATAATAAAATTTGAGGTGGACGAAGTGGCATCAATCGGTAAAACTCGGTCGTTGGTAAAACCCTATTGTTATCAATCTCGGGTATTGAGACGGTGAGTCTACGCAAATTCGGTTGATTTCTGTCACGTTCATTACGGTATCGGAACTAAAACAAAAAACAAAATCGGCATTCGTTCGGGTTTAGCTACGTTTTTACGGTACTGAAACTAAAACAAAACAAAATTGACATTTGGTCGATTTTCGTTACGTTTGTTACGGACCGAAACTAAAACTAAAAAGAACCAATAAGTGTTCGACTATTTTTCGTTACGTTTGTTACGGACCGAAACTAAAACAAACTTGAAAGGACCAATTAGGTGCCGCAAAGTTGCCCGGTCGGGACTTTTCGGCACCAAACTTTGTAATTATATTATATAGTAATATGTCATTGCAATCCATTTAGACCATGCGTATTCATAACTAAGCATGCTCGAGCATTTTGCACCATGTGACGCCTAGTCAGCTTTTAGACATTTGCAAAAAATGGGTGTAGTGAGAAAATGCCCCCAAAACGCCTCCCCCCACTCTAACTCTCTCTCATAATACCCTCAAAACTCGTGCCACACCAAAGTTATGTACAAAACAGCGGTACTAAAAAATCACCCCAAAATCCCGAGGGGGGCGATGTTCCCTGGCGTTTGGGCCTCAAAACGTGTGGATAACCACTACGGGTAGTCTTATAGTTGATTTTTGCAAATAGATTCATTGTTTTTATTTATTATTTTGTTATTTTTAAATTTCTAACTAATTGCACTAGCAACGCTGGACGTCCATAAACTGTCATATCAATATCACATCATATACCAAACTTTTCTCAAAAACTCTACTTTTTTTCATAACACTAACTATCCACAAATCCAATTTAAAAAAAAAACTAAATTTGTATGTATAATGAATATATATATATATATATATAGAAAATGGTTCAAATAAGAATAAGAAGTTTCATAGGAATGGTAAGAACCAACAAAATTTTGAAATTTGGCATTACAAATGATAGTGAAAGAACAATTCTAGGAAACGTCGGTTATAATAATGAAAGAGTAATTCTAGGAAACTATGTTGGTTATTGGTAATTTTAAATCTCAACCATTGATTAACATGATCCAATGACTATGATTTATTCTTAGTCTTCCTAGAAAACTACTTATTTTTAAGATAACCCTCCCCTATATATATGTATATATATATATGTTTATGTGTATAGGCCCCACCACTTTGTTCAGATTCCAGTATGCCTCTACTGCTCTACAGACTTTCCTCATGGACTTCACCATTACAATGGGGAAGTTTGTTTGCTTAAACTTCACCACCATGCCACATAGATCTAGACCAAAAGTTTCGGATACGTTGTGAGTGCTCTAAGACCATACGTAATGGGGCGACAAAACAGGCGAATTTAGGCGAAATTTTGGAGAACCCCCCCCCTCCCCCCGCCCCGATATTGGGGCGAAAAGGGGTTGGGGCGGGATGTTTTTGTAGCTGGAAAGGAAGAAATGAATATTATTGTTGTTATCATTTAAGAACTCCAAAAAAGTTAAGAACTGTTAGAAACTCTAAATAATCAAACATTTTTAAAATTTTTATTATATATTAACATTATTTAAGAGTAGTTTTATCATATTTTATATACAAAATTTGATTACATATCTTAATTACAAGTTTACATACATGTAAAATTTATGTACTACCAAATTTACATAAGTGTTAAATAAAATATAGATATGTATAAAAACTAATTTTCAAAATTGTAATTATAATATTGATATATAAAATGATGAAACTACACTCAAATAACATTAACATAAAATTTTTTTTTTATAAAAAACGTTAGGTTTAAATGGTTCTGTCTTAAATAATTTAACAGTTCTGTAATAATACTCATCCTATATATATATATATATATATTACTATTTTTAGCCCCTACACCATTACACCCAAAAAACAAATTTTTACCCTTTGCCGACTGGACGCCACACAACGCAAAACGCTCCATTTTAATACCCCTTCACTACGCATAGCCTAAGATTTTAAAGGATCCGAAATGAAATTGCCTTACATATACATAAAAAAATTAAACAATAGGATTTAATTGTAACACAAAAAAAAAAAGCGAACATCGATGCAACCAAAAGCATTCATGGGGACACAGGTTCTGCAAGAAACAAAACAAAATATGCCAACCCTGTTGCTAGACTTATTTCTACCACAAAAAAAGATTTCCTGTAAAACAATAATGTAGCAATATTACTTTTTGAATCATCAGCAGAATGTAGCTGCACAATAATCACAAATTAATATAAACTAGAATTTAGGGTCCGCGCTTCGCGACGGGACCGTTAAATCTAACAAAAAAATAACATAAGTAAAAATGTTAAAACATAAACTTGCTGAAAGTCGATGCAAAGTCAGTCTATATCAAGTTACGACATCGAAACTAAACAAAAGAAATAAACCTGTCAATGCCAAAATACAACAAATTATTTTTCATATGTGGAACCAAAAAGACCGGCATGTTACTGTTGCGAACTAACACAAATTCGGTTCGTATAAGCGGTACCAACACAAATTGGTTCGTATTAGCGGTATCAACACAAATTCGTAAACATAAATTAGTAATCCAAAAAAAATATTTTAAAGGTGAGCTTGTTATCAAACGTTGATACGCGGATATAAATCATGCAACGATGAGATGTTTTTAAATCACGAAAAAAGTTCCGGTCATTGTAAAGACGAACTAATAAAAATTATGAAGGCAAAATTTAAAAACATTGTTTAACCAAAAATAAGATATGTAAAGCCGACACTTGTCCACATTTAGTGTTTAAAAATATAGTTGGTTAAATATTTTAATTAGTTAACAAAAAAATTATAATAAAAAAAGTAAAGCCTATTATTTTTATTTTTGAAATTATAATTAGTAAATTAATGGTTATAATAATTAATAAAATATTAAAAAAATGAATAGTAAAAGGAATAGTAAAATTATGAGGAGAAACCAATCTACTTTTTAATATATATAATAATTTCGTTTTAAATTCCTATAATACTATCCTCTATAATTAGAGACATCGATGCCCCTTCATATCGCCACGTCAGCGCCTCGTAAGCAGGACTGTCTCTTAGTATACAAAAATTGACCAAGGCCCGGGAACAAAAGGCCATAAAATACAAACTTAAAATTTAAACACATGTAATAATAATAATGATAATAATAATAATAATAATAATAAAACAAAAAAATTTTTTTCCAGCAAAATGATCTAACTAAAACACGTAAACAAATCGTGATGCACTTCTAGCATTTTTAGAAGCAAAGCCCTCGATTAACTATCAAGTATTCAAGTATCAACTGAAACAAGTTAACAAATAATAAAGGTAATTAACTCAACAAAATAACAAATATGAAATTATTTTTCTCTTTTTACGTTTTTGACATCCAGATAATTGTTTAAACTTAGAAGGCAAACTATCTAAAATAAAGATATTAACATAGCAAATTAACCATCAAATATTCAAGTATCAACTGAAAAAAAAATAATAACTAATATCAACAAAATAACAAATATGAAATTATTTAACATCAACTAATTAAGAATTAAGTAAGTGATTAAGAGTTAACTAACTGTTAACATTAACATTTAACAAATAGCTTAATAACCTATTTGAAAAAGCAAAGAAAATTAAATTAATAAATTTGCTATGATCTTGTGTTTTGACATGTTCATTGAAAGATTTACACCATGGATAAAGTTAGAAATATAACGGTAATAACCTGTAATAGCCGATCGTTAAAATCCCGCTGGTCGCCGCCTACCGAAATGTCGTCGGAACTTGGAAGTCCGATGGTCGCTACTGCCTACGTTCAAAACATGTGTTGGGTCCATATTTGGTGGTTTGTACTTAGTTCTATGCTTGTTGGGCTGGGCTACGGGTTATCTATGTAAACCGAGAACACACTTGTGTTCTCGGTGGGCTTTGGGCTTTGATTGGGCTAGTGTTTTGGTTTTCCTATAAATAGATATAATTGTATAGGGTTTAGGGTTGTTCAAATTGAGAGAGTTGGTGAGCAGAGAGAGAACTAGAAGTTGTTCATTCTAGTATTGTGTTGGAGTATTGTAAGTGCTTAAGCACCGGACGTATTTAATAATATACGTGTGTTTTGAAGCAATTCCGTGTTAATTACTAGTTCTTATTCGGGTTCTTGAATCACCGAGTGTTGGTATTCCGCACCAATACTCGTTTGGTTGATATCATATTGTAGTGATCCAGATTCGGGACTTACAACATGGTTATGTTATTTGGTTTTGTTAAATTTTAATGAACTACGGAACTGGGCTTTGTTTTAGAACTAATGGGCCTACTGTAATACATATATATACAAACCTCTTTTAAAATTTAAAATTTCATGGGCCCTCAAAGGGTAGCGGGCCTGCTCGTAAGTACCGGGGCATCGAAACCCCAACCTATAATGTCCCTTGGGCGCCCATTATATATATATATATATATATGCATATGTATGTATCTATGTGTGAGAGATGGAGAGAGAGGGACCCACCTTCACCCACCTTCCACTCCCATTGTTGGGACGGCCAAAGCCTCAGCGCCCGGGGTTCAAAGGCGCCCCTCGGCGGTGTTTGGCGCCCATCGGCGCCCAAACCATGCCCCCGAGGGCGCCCATAGCATCAAGTCTAAGGAGATTTACAGGATCATAACCCATTCTCTAATAAATGAGTTTATCCTATTTTTTGTTTATTTGTTAAACACGTAATTTGGTTGCTTTTATGCTAAGTGAAATGTTTTGATAAGTCAAACTAGTCGATGTATCAAACTAATGTTGAAAGGGTCAAAATAGAGCAACACCAACCATAGTTACAGTCCGCCTTTGACTCATCGTTACTATTGTATGCTATCATCACCATCACCGTTGAATCCGAACCGGACGTGAATACTCAAAACCACAAATATCTAAAACGTGTTTTAAATTATGGAGTGGTAGCTTTTGGGTACGGGTACATGCTAGGAATTGTTGGATCAGGATTAAACACTTTTACATGCCTCTGAAAATAGTACTATGTACTGAAATTCAAAGAAAATGAGTTAAGGGTAAGCGAGAGCAATCTAACTTTTAATCGTTTGATTATAATGAAAAATATGTTTGCCTCTTATGAATCCTTGCTTATTTAGTTTAAATTTCTGTTTCATTACTACGAATGAGACTATTGATTCATAACAAATATGAATTCAGTTAATGTGTATCTAACCCTCCTGGATTAGAACAGTTAGTTACATGTTTAAAGTGTCCAAGTATTCATTCCTGATCCAATACGAATTGTGATATGTAAAACTTTTAAGAAGAACACAACTCCTCAAGACTAACTCAGAAGCTTTGAAGCTTCTTAACTTTCATAACTTGGTCTTCTCTTGTTAAATTACAAAAGGATACGAACTTCAACAACTCAACTCATGCTTATTTAGACAAAATTGAATCTCTTAACAAGGACATTAAGAAACTTAAATCTGATTTTAGCATAAAGAGCTGTCACCATAGTGATGCCAAACAAGAAATTGCTGAGTTAACTGCTAAACTGGAAGCCTCCAAGTTAGAAATCTTGAATCTAACTAGCAAGTTTGAAAAGGCTGAACTTGATTTTAAAAAAATCGATGGTTCCAGTAAAGTAGTTAACTCAATGATTGAAAACCAATTGTGGTGGAAGGAAAATGAAGGTGAGGGAATAGGATATAGTCAAGTTCCCCCACCTTACAACCATAATTATGTCCCTACCCCTGTCACCAAAGAACAGGAGGAAAAGATAAAAGACATGAAGTATGGTAAACAAGTTCAATCTGAAACTGTTGGATAAGGATCCCTAGAGGAAATCAAGCCTGCTTTTAAATGTGTGAACAATTTTGATGCTTCTACTTCATGTGCAAACATAGTAAATGATGTTGCTTCTGTTAGTAAAGGGGTTCAGGCTAGTGAAAATGAATCTCATTCTAACGTGTCATCAAACTCAGATGACACCACAACTCAAAATTGTACTAATAATAATACACAGAGTTGTGGCAACAAAGGGAAGGCACGCAACAAATCAGCACAACAAGGACAATCTCGTCCTCATAGATCCTACGGATCTCCATGTGTTGATAAATCATCGGGTGCTACTTATATCAAGAGGCAAACATGTTACCACTGTGGCACGCCAGGACATATAGCCAGAAATTGTGTCCATCGTCTATATATTCCATACTACAAGCAAAATCAAAAGGCTGTGCCAAGGGGAAAGAAGAATGGAAAAACCTTTCATAAGAAGAAATTCCAACATGAGGCTAGTGCTTACGTTGGCATTAGAAGAAGGATGAAAGCGTGTTTCGTTTGCGGGAACGATGGGCATTTGGCAAAGGAGTGTCACTACCGTGCTGTCAACAGACAAGCCCCTCAGGTGAAAGGTAATAGGTTTCAACCGAATCCTGTGGTTAAACAAAATGCTTATTTTAGAAAACCACGAGTATCTGTACAACGGGTCACAGATACTCAAGGATTCAAAGCTAATATGACAGGTTTGCACTCAAATGATTTAGAAACTGTTAAAAGAAAAATAAATTTTCAGAAATCAAAGAGTGTTGAGAGTTCTAAGAGTTCAAATTCGAATTGCTCCACTCCAAAGTCTGTTCTTTCAAATTTCACAAAACCAAGACAGACTTGGAAACTTAAAACTCAGCAAACAGAATCTGTAATGACAAATGATTCTGTTAAAGATGGGAAATATATGAGTTGGCAAGAGGTCACATATGTTGATGCTTAAGGGAACCCCAAGACATTTATGACTTAGGTTCCTATGTCCAACTGATCCCGCTATGCGTGTAGGAACAACCACAAACTCTTTGTTTATTATATGGGTTGTTCCAGGCACATGACAGGGCAAATATCAATTGTTTTTAAATCTTTAAACCATGAAATGGATTATTTGTTGTCTGGACGGAAATTTTATGGTGATAGAACGTTTTTAATCTGCTCTCTAAGTGTGTAGGAACAAATCAGGGAATACATTGCATATTAAAAGGTTTGTTTCAGACATTCAACTCGCAAGGATGCAGAATCTCAAAACAAGCTTATTCCTAGGGGGGGATTCTCACAAATGAAAAATGATGTCTTGAAGATAAAAGGTAACCGTATCACTTTGGTTTGAAAGATTGACCAGTCAAAAAGATTTTAAACATTTTAAATTTTTATAAAAAAAAATACAAAAATATGTTCACGTATAGTTTTTCAAGTATAGTTTTTTATTTTGTTTTATTTAAAAAGGAGAAAATGACTTGAACGTACATGAGAAATGATAGTACATCAGTTGGCTGACTATCACACTTCTTCATAAAAGTTTTTATTAAATATTACGTTTCGACGATTGAGTCTTTTTTAGGTTAAATTTGTACATAAAATTTTTCCTTTCGGTCAAAATTTTTGCACAAATTTAGGGGAAGAAAATTAAAAAAATTCAAAAAGAGTGTGTGTGTGCGTTCAATAAAATTACTATCTACGTCTTTCAAACTTCACTCTCGCTTAAAATTATGTCGGTTGCTCAACTTTGAAGAACATATACTTGTATATGTTTGGTCCGATGATCTACTTGTAGATTCACAGGATAGCCATTTATCTAAAGACTGAAAGCATCTGGGGCGTTTGTGATGTGTTTTTGTGTTTTGAATTCTTTCACTTAAAATTATGTCGGTAATTCCAAGTTGGAGGGACACGTATTCTCATATGTGTTTGGTCCTGTTAACCACTTGTGGTCATACGGGATAACCATTTACCTGAAAACTGAAGAGTGACCGGGGTGACTGAGTTCTTAACATGTGTGTCTTCTATAACTTGTTGGGAAGTGATATATTTATTCAGTTAACAGCTTTTTAGAAGCTTTAAAACATTTTCAAATGAAAATTGATCCAACCTTTGGAAAGTGATAGATAAATTGTTTTTGTGTGCCTAACGGGTGAAGTTATTAAGCTTAAAAGGCTCTAGAACAGTCATTGATATTGTATGGTAGCTTTCCATGATGCGTAAAAGTTGAGGCGATATAAACTAAATTTGCTAAACTTAATGTGGAGAGTCATTTTGAAGACAAGTGTGACATCTGCCCCGATCCGACCCGACCCAGGTACCCGTTTCTCTTACCCGATCTCTTTCTTTTATGATTTAATATTTATTTATACTTATATTTTACTTTTAATAATAATAATATACTTTTCCTTCCCGCCTCTTTCTCTCTCTTTCTTTCCGCCGTCCCGTCCCTCTCCTTCTCTCTTTCCGCCTTCTTTTCCCTCTTGTCGCCGTCCCGCCCTTACGCCTTGTTTCCCTCTTTTTCTTCTAACTCTTTGCTGTCCTTTGTTCCTTCCCGCCTAAGGTTGTCTGCGCAGCTCCACGCGCCAGACCCCTTACAAGGAATCCTGCGTGAAGACCACCTGTTACAGCGATACGCGAGACGAACTCTTCTCGCAGCGCGCTAAGAATTGTGATTCTTCTCGCAGCGCGCTAAGAACGGTAGTTCTTCCCGCGACGCGCTAAGGATTTGTAGTTCTTCTCGCAGCGCGCTAAGAATCGTAGTTCATCCCTCGACGCGCGAAGAATTATAGTTCTTCCCGCGGCGCGCTAGGAATTTTAGTTCCTCCCGCGGCGCGCTAAGAAATGTGAATCTTCCCGCGGCGCGCTTAGAAATGTAGTTCTTTCCGCGACGCGTTAAGGTTGTTTCTGTCTGCCTTCGCGCTCGCGCTCTCTTGACCTTCTGTGTCTGCCTTCGCGCTCCAGCCTTCTCGCGCTAAACCCTTTGAGTTTTCTTCTGTTTAATCTAGCCGTTGCTTTTGAGTTGTCTTATCTTTTGAGCTGTTGACCTAATCTGCTTTATGTCTGAAAAGTTACTTTCGGCGCAGCATGCGCACCAACCCCATTGGTTGACAGAAAAAGTGACTGACATTATCTTTTGAGATCTGCTTTTGCCATGCTTGACCTGTACCTTTATCTGATCCGCCCATGCTTTTTACTGTTCCCTGTCAGCTTTATCTTGCCTCTGCAGCTGCCATATCTTTCCATATCTTTTGCTTTTGGAATCTTTTGCTTTTTGAGATCTTTTTCCCCTTTTCTAGGGATTGTGTCTCCTAGGGTTTCCCTATAAATAATAGTATTATTTTTCCTAACACTACACACACAAAACACTTAATCTCTCCTGTTCTCCTTGCTCTCTCTGCCGCCTTCCTCTCTGCCTCCGTCTTCCTCCCTGTTCTGTCCTGCTCTTCCGGTAATATATATATATATTATATATAATAATTTACTTATGCAAACTTATAATCAAGACTTAAAACAAATCATTAAAACAATAATCTTATTTATAGGTTAACTTGTGCTTGTTTAAAGTTGGTTCTTGCTTTATCTTACACCGCATCGTTTATCAAGTGAGTAATCTCGTACCTAATCCCTTTTTGCTTTTAATATTTTGGGATGTTCATGTGTTCATACAAACTTAGAGTCTTAAACTGTTTATGAACTTTAGTCGCGCAGTATCCCATGTGTTGAGGACGTAGACTTGGCTGTTTATTTGTATGTGTGGATCATTAACCGTCTTGTCGGTCTATTCCGCAGTTTTCATGGTACCATTAGATGAACACGGGAGAACTATCGTTTATGATTTTCTCTTTTGTTTACACATGCACAGTTAGTCTTGTTTGTGAGCTCAATTGTGAGCACTGGCAGTCTTATGAATCTTAGAGTTGGTCCCGATCAGATTACACCCTTGTTGAAAACCAGACATACACATGTTGCGCGCAGATTTATTGTTATCTATGTATTGTATTAAACTTGATTTCTCACCAACACGCAAGTGTTTGACGTTTATTTTAACACATGTTCAGGTTTGCAGTAGCTGTTTTGGAGCTTGTGGACACATAGGAAGTTTTCTTTATTTTGGACCTAGATTAAAATGTATCAAGACAAGTTATTGCTGTTCGAATATTATGATTTATAATATATTGATTTATGATGGTTTATGTTATCTTGTTTACCCTGCGCGTGCGCGAATGAATGTATTTATTAAATATTGACACCCAATAGTGTCACGAGTAATGAAACAATATGTGGCGCCCCGATGTATAATCCGCCTTTGGTCGGGGTGTTACAGATTGGTATCAGAGCTCATTGACTTTAGGATAGGTGGTTAGACGTAACGGCCTAGAATACCTAAGAGTCCCTTCTCGCGCATGAGAGAAATCTCATGTTTGCGCGCTTATTGTTAATTACTCGTTATTTATGAATATGCTCGCGCTTGCGCAGTGTATGATTTTATGTTTTACTCCGCGATATTTCGATTTTTGTTGAATTTCGATTTTTATTGATTTTTCTTACATATTCGTTTGTTGGGTTTGAAAATCCGAAAAGTCATGGTGATACATGAATAGTTGAATTTCAATTTCCATTTACGATTATGTTCTGAGGTTGGAGACTTGAAAAGTCATGGTGATACATGAATTGTCAACCTCCAATACTCATTTTCTTGCATATTTTATATTGAAGATTGAAAAGTCATGGTGATACATGAATCGTCAATCTCCAATACTTGTTTGCTCGTATATTTTAAATTGGGAATTCGGAAAGTCATGGTGATACATGAATTGTCGATTCTTGATTCGAATTCGTTACCTTTATTAAGTCTGCATTTAGGGTCATTTATTTTACTTTAACTTTTGACAGTAACTGACTCCGCGAAACCAAGCTTTATAAGATTAAAACTTTGCGATAAAACCAAGATATTAACTAAAATTAAAATTTTTATAGAATGCCTCCGCTATCTCGCCGATTTCAGAGAAGAGAAGCCTCGCGCATGCGTAGACAGCAACGTTCCCAGGAAATGGCCGCCGCAATAGCCCAAGCTTTGAGCCAAAACAATACCAATACCTCCAGTTACAACATTAAATCCTTTAACGCGGGTAACCCTCCAAAGTTCACAGGTCTTGGAGGAGCCACCGTGATGCTCCAATGGCTCGAGAAGATAGAAAACACTTTCCTCCACACCCAATGCCCCTTAGACAGACGAACCCTATATGCTTCCAGTGTCCTGGAATCTAGAGCGCTTACATGGTGGAATGGAGTAGCTCATGCGCGTGGCGCAGAAGCTGCTTCCAGCATGCTCTGGGAGGAATTTAAGGAAATTCTGACGCGAGAATTCTGCCCTCCCAACGAAGTTAAGCGCCTGGAGGAAGAATTCTGGAACTTGAAGCAATACAGCGGTGAAGCGCGCGAGTACGTGACGCGCTTCCATGAACTAAGCCTGCTTGTCCCTCACCTTGTTACCCCTTCCCGCCGAGCCATAGAGAAATTCCTTGGGGGTCTCCCCATGGAAATTCAAGATTCTGTATGGGCCAGAAACCCAGTAACCCTCTCTGACGCCATTGAGTTGGCCGCTGTGCTCAGCGACAACCATGTCAGAGCAGGAACCCTGTTCCTGCGGGGAACAGAAAAGACCAAACTCACCAAGACTGCCCCTGAACCAACAGAAACCAAACCAGAACCCTCAAACCGTAACAACCTCAAGCGCAGGCGCAAGGCCTATGCGCTTACCAACCCGCCCATTGTCCAGCAACCCATCTACCAACCCCCAGTTTACGCGCCTAACCCTCTGTCAGCCTACCCAACACCTCCTGTAGTCCACAACTATGCCTTAACCAATCCCGCACTCCCTGCCCCGCCAACTAAGAAACCTTACACAGGAAACCATCCCTTTTGCCCAACCTGTAGATTTCACCACCCAACCCAAACCCCGTGTCGACTTTGTAACCGATGTGGCCGTACTGGTCACACTGCTGAAAACTGTAGAGTCCTTCCCGCCAATCCAATTGCGCCAACACCACCAGTCTACCCGCAGAACCCACAATCAATCTACCAAAACCCACGACCCAGATCGTGCTTTAACTGCGGTGATCCCAGTCATTTCCGGAACGCATGCCCGAGACTACAAGTGCAAATCACTCAAGCGAATCCGGTGAACCAGATTTCGAACCAAGTAACGCGTGGACGAGCTTTTAATATAACCGCGCACCAAGCGCAAGCGAATAATGACGTAGTTAATGGTACATTTTTGCTTAACGGATTTTATGCTTCTGTACTTTTTGATACTGGCGCCGATCGAAGTTTTATCTCTCGCGCCTTCGAGCAGAAGCTTGCGCGACCGCGCGATAACTTAAAAGAAGATTTTTCAGTTGAATTGGCTAATGGCGAAACTGTTTTAATTAACTCTGTGATTAAAGATTGCACGCTTAACCTTAACGAAAACGATTTTCTAATCGACCTCATCCCCATGCCTCTTGGAAGCTTTGATGTTATCATTGGTATGGACTGGCTTAAGCATAATCGCGCCGAAGTTATTTGCGCCAAGAAGATGGTTCGCATACCTCGAGAAAATGGTGATCTTCACATCTACGGCGAAAAACCCTTCCGTGGTCTTAAGCTTATGTCTTGCGCCGAAGCCCAAAGGCTTATGCGGAAGAAGTGTGTTGCATTCTTAGCCCATGTGGTTAAACCCGATGAAGGAAAGAAGAAGCTTCGCGATATCCCTGTTGTGCGTGATTTCCCTGAAGTTTTTCCTGATGATCTTCCTGGTATCCCTCCCGCTCGTGAAGTCGAGTTTCGTGTTGATCTTGTCCCTGGTGCTTCCCCCGTAGCTAAATTTCCTTACCGTCTTGCGCCCGCTGAGATGCAAGAATTGGCAAGCCAACTTCAAGAGTTGACTGCTAAAGGATTCATTCGCCCTAGCTCTTCGCCCTGGGGTGCTCCGGTGTTGTTCGTTAAAAAGAAAGATGGATCGTTTCGCATGTGTATAGATTACCGCGAGTTGAACAAACTCACCATTAAAAACCGGTATCCTTTACCGCGTATTGACGACCTCTTTGATCAACTCCAAGGTGCCTCCTGTTTCTCGAAGATCGATCTCCGCTCTGGCTATCACCAGTTGCGCATCCGCGATGAAGATGTTCCGAAGACTGCTTTTCGAACTCGTTATGGCCATTTTGAATTCTTGGTCATGTCCTTCGGTTTAACCAACGCACCCGCCGTTTTCATGGATCTAATGAATCGGGTGTGTAGGCCTTTCTTGGATAAATTCGTGATTGTGTTTATCGATGACGTTCTGATTTATTCTAAGACCAAGGCCGAGCATGAGCAACATCTTCGGTTGGTGTTGCAAAAGCTTCGAACCG
The DNA here is from genome assembly GCF_021521415.1 of Bidens hawaiensis. Taxonomy (NCBI): domain Eukaryota; kingdom Viridiplantae; phylum Streptophyta; class Magnoliopsida; order Asterales; family Asteraceae; genus Bidens; species Bidens hawaiensis. Next base: position 41,633 of record NW_027502967.1, read on the forward strand.
AGCAGCTCTATGCAAAGCTTTCCAAGTGTGAATTTTGGTCGGATGAAGTACAGTTTCTTGGCCATGTTGTTAACAAGATGGGTATCCATGTCGACCCATCCAAAATTGAAGCAATCAAGAACTGGATTACGCCATCCACTCCTACCGAGATCCGTTCCTTTCTGGGCTTAGCTGGTTATTACCGGCGCTTCATTTCGAACTTCTCAAAGATCGCATTGCCTTTAACAGCTCTAACGCACAAAGGTAAACCGTATATTTGGGGCTCGAAGCAAGAAGAAGCCTTTCTATCGCTCAAGCGATTGTTGTGTGAAGCTCCTGTTCTTGCGTTACCTGAGGGTAATGATGATTTTGTCGTGTATTGCGATGCATCCAACCAAGGTCTCGGTTGTGTTCTTATGCAACGAGGCAAGGTTATCGCTTACGCATCAAGGCAACTTAAGGTTCATGAAAAGAATTATACAACTCACGACCTCGAACTTGGTGCAGTTGTTTTTTGCCTTGAAGATCTGGAGACACTACCTTTATGGTACTAAGTGTATCCTCTACACTGACCATAAAAGCCTTCAGCATATCTTTGATCAAAAGGAACTTAACATGAGGCAACGCCGATGGAACGAACTCATCAGCGATTACGATTGTGAGATCCGGTATCATCCTGGTAAGGCTAATGTGGTAGCCGATGCGCTCAGCCGAAAACCCTGCCAACTT
>NW_027502968.1:0-15446 GCF_021521415.1 Bidens hawaiensis
CCACGCCACCTATGCTTCATAGAAATATATTTACTATTACTAATATATATAAAAGAGAAGTTTGGCGACACTAGAGTATGATTGGTCTATTTAGACCAAGTTTTGTTTTGTTTTTTTTTTGTTTTGGTTTGTTTTTTGTTTTAAACTTTGATAATTATATTTCTAATTATCTTTGTTATATTTGTTTTTTATTAGTTTAGTTCCAATACCAATATACCGTAACAGATGTGATAAAAACTGACATAATTTACGTAGACTTAGCGCATTTTGTTTTAGTTATAGTACCGTAACGAAACTGACCGAATGACATTTCTTTCTTTTTAGTCCGGTTTTATAACGAACGTAAAAAACCCAACCAAATTTGCATAGACTCACCGTCAGGGACCAACAACGCTCAAGTTTTACCAACACTCGAGTTTCACCGACCAACGCTATCCCAATGCTCCATCTCAATTTTTAACTCTTTTTTGTTTTAGTTTCCTTACAATAACACATGTAACAGAAACTGACCGAATTCACGTCAACTTTCCGCCTCAACACTTAGGACCGGTAATGCTTGTGTCTTACTAACGTTCGGATTTACCAACCTGTCCGGCGCAACGCGCCGGGTTAAAAACTAGTTTATTAATAATTTAGAAAACTGGAATCAAATGAGCATAAGAGCATTCTCATCTAACCCCTCATATTATGTGAGTAGTGTTTTTATAATTTAAAGAGTGATTCAGGGTGTTGTGAGTGAAAAGTTTTTATATTTTAGAAAAAGTAGTGATTTTTCTGTATATTTGAAAAGTTACTGTTCATCCCCTATAATTTTTTTAATATATTTTGAAAGTTGTTGTGAGTGAAGGAAAAAGAAAAGATAATGATAAAAGGTATAAAAAGTATTATTTAATTGAAATGAAGAGAGAAAATAAAGTAAGTTTTAATGTAATTTTTGGTTTAGAGATAGAAAGTTGGATGAGAATGCTCTAAGATTAGTTTTTACACTTTTTTTAACCCAATTTCTTTTTTGCTATACCTACTTCTCTTTTTATTAATAAATAAGAACGGTAAGGGTTGTATCGAAATAGAAGACAAACGGAGCACAAGTTACGCCGCTATTTTTTTTTTGAGATAGACATAAAGCTGATTTTAAATTTAGTAATAAGGAAAAATGAATATATAGTTATGTATCTAACTTATAACTTATACGCAATACCAATCAAAACACATTAAAATTAGATATACAACAATCTCATGGCAATGTTTCCCTACTAAAAACATTAAAGCAAATGCTTTACATTAAAATAACATTATTATTTATTACACTACTTCAAAACGGAAAAACAAAAGAAGTACTAATCAATTATAACAAATCATTTTTAAGCACTGCACGTATAATATAATTACAACTTAAAACAATATATATAATAAAATAATACAAATTCACATATTTTTAAGTGACATCTTAGAGCATATTTGAAATTGAGCTTGAAAAATGCTTATTAAATTATTAAGGTTTTTAAAAAACCATTAAGACAATTAAGGCAAAATGTGTTTGACAAACATAAAAATACTTTATTATTTTAGATTTTTAAAAAGATTAAAAGGCAGTTTCTAAAACCCCAACTCCTGACTTTTCAAAAAATCAAAATAGTTTTTTAAAAAAGTCAATAAACATGTTTCAAACTCAATTCCAAACAAGTTTTTAATAATTTTCCGGTTCCAGTTGCTTCATCCTAGCCCTAACCACTAAAACTCAGATAAACCACGGTGGCAACACCGACGGCATAAACCCCAACCACCGTCCCAACAACCGTCACACCGGACCTCACCACAACCCCAACTCCACCAATCACCCCAACTCCACTCATCACCTTCACTAAAACCGCCTTCTCTGCGTTTGAAACAATCACACCCGTATACAAGTCCACCGCAAACTCCTTGAACTCCGATTCCCCCAGCGTCACAATCCCGTCATCTCCGGCACCCTCTGGAACTGTTCGTCTCAGTGATTTGTCAATTTGCGAACGGGTAGGAGGTGACGTCACCCATTTATCGATCAAAGGGAGGTGGAGATCGGCTAGGGTTTGGTAGAGACGGTCGGCGGCTGAAGCGATCTGGTAACGCGGGATGCCGGGGAAGGTCAAAGAGAGGGATTGGTTGTAGACGGTGGTGCAGGCGGCGGCGAACTCCGCTGAGGATTCCAGGTTTCCGGCCACTTGTTTTGATGGTGATAACCCCATTTTTGGTGGGTTCAAAAGTTGAGGTGTTTGTTTGTTTGGGTACCAATTACGAAAATATACAAATATAGATTTTTTTAAAGGCACTAATATAGAACACAAAGAATTGGGAAAATCTTATAAAATACTAACAAACTTTTATAAGTGTTCTAATTAGGTTACCGATGTATATTTTTCTTAAATCGGGTCACTAAATTTTCAAATCAAGTCTCATCGATTTTTTTGTGCGTCAAGAAAAAAATGGAGGATAAGATGTGGGGTCGGAATTTGCAATATATATATATATATATATATATGGTTAAATTTTAAAAACTGTTAATTATATTAAAATTTAAAAATAAAAAATAAAATTCACGTCGCCACTTAGCGTCAACTTCAAAAAAATGATAAAAGGATTTCCTATGTGAAATATGAAAGAAAAAGGCCTAAAAACATGTTAAAATCTTTAATTTAATCAAACATGAAAGTTGAGTGATTTGATTGGAACATTTTTTAAAGATGAGTGACCTAATTACAACACTTTTGAAAGTTTGGTACTATTCTATGAATTTGCCCCATTACTATTTAGTAATTTTTCTAAGTTTATGGGTTAGCCTAGATAGTTATGGCAGATAAAAATTAGGTTTCTTTTGGGAGGTTGCTAGTTCGAGTCAGAGTCACCCAAAGTTTTATACATTTTGCCAAAAGGCCTTAAGTAGCATTAGGGAGAAGATTTCTTCGAGAACCCTAGAACCAGGGGTTATGTTATTAAGAATAAAATTCGCAGGTTAGTCGTAAGTTGACCTGCGACCACCTAGTCATAGTGATGATTATCGTTGTTTTAGAAAATAATAAAATAAAATTAAAATAATTTAGTAAACTTTCTTCATTTGATTTAGAGTGATTTAGAGTGGTTGGAGTTAAGGGACAAGAACACTCTTAGGTTTAAAGACAAGGTGACAAAACGTCTTGATTAATTTTGATTGTTTACTCTTTGATTTAAATTAAATAATTATGAAAACTGTTTATTATACAGTCGGAGTTTTTCTTCACAATTATTATGTGCATTGTTATAAAACAAATACCTATTAACTACATCAATTATGCATGTAACCTTAGAGAAGAGAGAAAATGAGAAGTAGAGAAAATAGGAAGTTCTTATTCATTCATATGTCGATCTAATATAGTAACAAGGCCCACTATTTATAGAGATATAACATTAATAAAATCATAATGAATGGAAGTTATGTATGTGAAGAGTCGCCACATTACTCCCCGTTGACTGTCTACATGATAAAATAATTGTAGTATATAATTCTTCTAATACACTTGGTGATATTGCCTCATTAAAAACCTTGCTAGGAAAACTCTGTGGGACAAAACCATAGCTAAGGAAAAAAGAGTGCAACGCGTATGATACTCCGCCTCATTTATATATCCTTAGGTGATAGATTTTAATCTTCTGCGAAAATTGCTAAAAAAATGTGTAGCCATTTATTTACCACTTGATTTTTAATGTGCGTCTCTTTATGCCTTGTAATGTTGTACTATCTTCATACGATACTTCTGATGGCTCCTCTCGTAAACGAGTACCATAAGATCAACAACTACTATGTGTTACGTTTCCTACATCTACAAGACTAACAAAACTTGTTTGATGGGTTAATAAAATTCAAATTAGTATCATTTGTTCCTTCACTGCATCCAAATATTTGTTTTACCCCATCAAAGCATACCATTGGACACAAGCTATATCTTTTCGGAGACTTTAAATAAATAATATATCTAATCATGTATAACTAGCAAGAAATATTGCATCAGTTGCATTAAACTATCATACTTCTTGACCAATAATTTCAATTTAGAATAAGGGTAATTTGTTCTATATCATACGAACTTTAACCATATTAAAATGTTCCAACATCTTCTACATGAAGTTAGATTGATATAAAAATATCATTATATAAATCCCCGACCCGCATATCATCTCTTTATAAGATGCAAGGCATTCGTCAACTTAATATTGTTGATTTATTATTAAAATATTGGGATTTTTACATATTTCCCCTTCCTAAACCATTGAAATTACATATTTCCCCAAAATACAAGTTTTAATGCAAAATGTACAATACTCTTTAAGCATGGTTTGGGGAAATATGTAATTTCAAAGTTTAGGAAGAGGAAATATGTAAATGCCTCTAAAATATTCAACGCATGGATAGAATATATCATATTCGTCTCTTTTCCTCGAGATAATTGTGACATCTGCCCCGATCCGACCCGACCCAGGTACCCGTTTCTCTGACCCGATCTCTCTTTTATTATTTAATATTTATACTTATATTTTACTTTTAATAATAATATATATTTTCCTTCCCGCCTCTCTCTCTCTTTCTTTCCGCCGTCCCGTCCCTCTTCCTTCTCTCTTTCCGCCTTCTTTTCCCTCTTGTCGCCGTCCCGCCCTTGCGCCTTGTTTCCCTCCTCTTTGCTTGTCCTTTGGTTCTTCCCGCCTAAGGATGTCTGCAGCTCCACGCGCCAGACTCCTTACATGGAAGCCTGCGTGAAGACATCTTGTTCCTGCGATGCGTGAAGAGAACTCTTCTCGCAGCGCGCTATGAATGCATGTTCTTCCCGCAATGCGCTAAGAATGTATGTTCTTCCCGCGATGCGCTTAGAATTCTTGTTCTTCACGCAGCACGCTAAGGATTTGTGATTCTTCCCGCAGTGCGCTAAGGAATGTTGTGCCAGCCTTCGCGCTCGCGCACTCAGCCTTCCCGCGCTTAACCCTTGTATCTTCTGTTTAAATCTAGCCGTTTGCTTTTGTGTTGTCTTATCTTCTGTGCTGTTGACCTAACCTATCTAATGTCTGAATAGTTACTTTCGGCGCAGCATGCGTACCAACCCCCATTGGTTGGTAGAAAAAGTGACTGACATTATCTTTTGAGATCTGCTTTTGCCATGCTTGACCAGTACCTTTATCTGAACCGCCCATGCCTGTTACTGTTCCCTGTCAGCTTTATCTTGCCCCCTGCAGCTGCCATATCTTTTGATATCTTTTGCTTTTGGATTCTTATGCTTTTTGATATCTTTTGCTTTTTGAGATCTTTTCCCCTTTTCTAGGATTGTGTTCCCTAGGGTTTCTCTATAAATAATAGTATTTTTTTTCCTAACACATCACACACAAAACACTTAATCTCTCCTGTTCTCTTGCTCCTTGCTCTCTCTGCCGTCTTCCTCTCTGCCTCCGTCTTCCTCCTTGTTCTTCCTGCTTTTCCGGTAATATATATTATAATTTACTTATTAATTATGCTAACTTATAATCAAGACTTGAAACAAATCATTAAAACAATAATCTTTAATTATAGGTTAACCTTGCTTGTTTAAGAGTTGATTCTTGCATATCTTACACCGCATCGTTTATCAAGTGAGTTATCTCGTATCTAATCCCTTTTTATTTTAAATGCTTTGGGATGTTCATGTGTTCATACAAAACTTGAGTCTTAAACTTGTTTATGAACTTTAGTCGCGCAGTATCCCATGTGTTGAGGACGTTTACTTGGCTGTTTATTTGTATGTGTGTATCATTAACCGCTTTGTTCGGCCTATTCCGCAGTTCCGTTGGTACCATTAGTTGAACACGGGAGACCTATCGTTTACGGTTTTCTTTGTTTACACTTGCACAGATGTTTTCTCGTTTTTATGCTCAATTGGGAGCATGGATTGAACTATGATCTATGAACTATCTTAGGCTTGATCACAATCTGATTACACCCTTGTTAAACTCTAGACATACACGTGTTGCGCGCAGATTTACTATGATTATCTATGATTATCTATTAAACTTGATTTCTCACCAACACGCAAGTGTTTGACGTTTATTTTAACACATGTTCAGGTTTGCAGTAGCTGTTTTGGAGCTTGTGGACACGTAGGACGTTTTTACTTTTGGACCTAGAATTAAAATGTATCAAGACAAGTTCATGTTGTTTGAATGTTATAATTTATAATATATTGATTTATGTTTGATTTATGTTCTTTATTTTCCCCGCTGCGCGTACGCGATAAAATGTGTATTAATAAATATTGACACCAATAGTGTCGCGAGTAATGAAGCAATATGTGGCGCCCCGATGTATAATCCGCCTTTGGTCGGGGTGTTACAGATTGGTATCAGAGCTCGTTGACTTTAGGATAGGTGGTTAGACGTAACGGCCTAGAATACCTAAGAGTCCCTTCTCGCGCATGAGAGAAATCTCATGTTTGCGCGCTTATTGTTAATTACTCGTTATTTATGAATATGCTCGCGCTTGCGCAGTATATGATTTTATTCCGCGATATTTCGATTTTTGTGAATTTCGATTTTTATTGATTTTACTTACATATTCGTTTGTTGGGATTGAAAATCCGAAAAGTCATGGTGATACATGAATAGTTGATTTTCAATTTCCATTTACGATTATGTTCTAAGGTTGGAGACTTGAAAAGTCATGGTGATACATGAATTGTCAACCTCCAATACTCATTTTCTTGTATGTTTTATATTAAGGATTGAAAAGTCATGGTGATACATGAATCGTCAATCTCCAATACTCGTTTGCTCGTATATTTTAAATTGGGAATTCGGAAAGTCATGGTGATACATGAATTGTCGATTCTTGATTCGAATTTGTTACCTTTATTAAGTCTGCATTTAGGATCATTTATTTTACTTTAACTTTTGATAGTATCTAACTCTGCGAAACCAAGCTTTATAAAGTTAAACTTTGCGATAAAAACTAAGATATTAACTAAAATTAAAATTTTTATAGAATGCCTCCGCTATCTCGCCGATTTCAGAGAAGAGAAGCCTCGCGCATGCGTAGACAGCAACGTTCCCAGGAAATGGCCGCCGCAATAGCCCAAGCTTTGAGCCAAAACAATGCTAATACCTCCAGTTATAACATTAAGTCCTTTAATGCGGGTAACCCTCCGAAGTTCACAGGTCTTGAAGGAGCCACCGTGATGCTCCAATGGCTTGAGAAGATTGAAAACGCTTTCCTCCATACCCAATGCCCCTCAGAAAGACGAACCCTATATGCTTCCAGTGTCCTGGAATCCAGAGCGCTTACATGGTGGAATGGAGTAGCTCATGCGCGTGGCGCAGAGGCTGCTTCTAGCATGACATGGGAGGAATTCAAGGAAATTCTTACGCGAGAATTCTGCCCTCCCAACGAAGTTAAGCGCCTGGAGGAAGAATTCTGGAACTTGAAGCAATACAGCGGTGAAGCGCGCGAGTACGCGACGCGCTTCCACGAGCTAAGCTTACTGGTCCCTCACCTTGTTACCCCTTCCCGCCGAGCAATCGAGAAATTCCTTGGGGGTCTCCCCATGGAAATTCAAGATTCTGTATGGGCCAGAAACCCAGTAACCCTCTCTGACGCCATCGAATTGGCCGCTGTGCTCGGCGACAACCATGTCAGAGCAGGAACCCTGTTCCTGCGGGGAACTGAGAAGACCAAACCCAAGACTGTCCCTGAACCAACAGAAACCAAACCAGAACCCTCAAACCATAACCAGAAACGTAGGCGCAGACAAGCCTATGCGCTTACCAACCCGCCCATTACCCAACAACCCATTTACCAACCTCCAGTTTACGCGCCTAACCCACTGTCAACCTACCCAGCACCTCCTGTAGTCCACAACTATGCCTTAACCAATCCAGCACTTCCTGCCCCGCCAACTAAGAAGCCTTACACAGGAAACCAACCCTTTTGCCCAACCTGTAGACTTCATCACCCACCTCAAGTCCCGTGTCGACAATGTAACCGATGTGGCCGCGTAGGTCACTCCGTTGAGTACTGTAGAACCCCTCCCTCCAATCCGATTGCGCCAACACCACCAGCCTACCCGCAGAACCCACAGCCAACTTACCAAAACCCACGACCCAGATCGTGCTTTAACTGCGGTGATCCAAGTCATTTCCGAAACGCGTGCCCAAGGCTACAAGTCCAGATTACTCAAGCGAATCCGGTGAACCAAATTTCGAACCAAGTGACGCGTGGCCGAGCTTTTAACATAACCGCGCACCAAGCGCAAGCGAATAACGACGTAGTTAATGGTACATTTTTGCTTAACGGATTTTATGCATCTATGCTTTTTGATACTGGCGCCGATCGAAGTTTTATCTCTCGCGCCTTCGAGCAGAAGCTTGCGCGACCGCGCGATAACTTAAAAGAAGATTTTTCAGTTGAATTGGCTAATGGCGAAACTGTTTTAATAAACTCGGTAATTAAAGATTGCACGCTTAACCTTAACGAAAACGATTTTCTGATCGACCTCATCCCTATGCCTCTTGGAAGCTTTGATGTTATCATTGGTATGGACTGGCTCTCGAAGAATCGCGCCGAAGTTATTTGCGCCAAGAAATTGATTCGCATACCTCGAGAAAATGGTGATCTTCATATCTACGGCGAAAAACCCTCCAGTGGTCTTAAACTTATGTCTTGCGCCGAAGCCCAAAGACTCATGCGGAAGAAGTGTATTGCATTTCTAGCCCATGTGGTTAAACCCGATGAAGGAAAGAAGCTTCGCGATATCCCTGTTGTGCGTGATTTTCCTGAAGTTTTTCCTGATGATCTTCCTGGTATCCCTCCCGCTCGTGAAGTCGAGTTTCGTGTTGATCTTGTCCCTGGTGCTTCCCCCGTTGCTAAATCTCCTTACCGTCTTGCACCCGCTGAGATGCAAGAATTGGCCAGCCAACTTCAAGAGTTGACTGCTAAAGGATTCATCCGCCCTAGCTCTTCGCCCTGGGGTGCTCCGGTGTTGTTCGTTAAAAAGAAAGATGGATCGTTTCGCATGTGTATTGATTACCGCGAGTTGAACAAACTCACCATTAAGAACCGGTATCCCTTACCGCGTATTGACGACCTCTTTGATCAACTCCAAGGTGCCTCCTGTTTCTCGAAGATTGATCTCCGCTCTGGCTATCATCAGTTGCGTATCCGCGATGAAGATGTTCCGAAGACTGCTTTTCGTACTCGTTATGGCCATTTTGAATTCTTGGTCATGTCCTTCGGTCTAACCAACGCACCCGCCGTTTTCATGGATCTTATGAATCGGGTGTGTAGGCCTTTCTTGGATAAATTCATGATCGTGTTTATCGATGATGTTCTGGTGTATTCTAAGACCAAGGCCGAGCATGAGCAACATCTCCGATTGGTATTGCAAAAGCTTAGAGCCGAGCAACTCTATGCTAAGCTTTCCAAGTGTGAATTTTGGTCTGATGAAGTACAGTTTCTTGGTCATGTTGTAAACAAGATGGGTATTCATGTCGACCCATCCAAGATTGAAGCAATCAAGAACTGGATTACGCCATCCTCCCCTTCTGAGATCCGTTCCTTTCTGGGCTTAGCTGGTTATTACCGGCGTTTCATTTCGAACTTCTCAAAGATCGCTTTGCCTTTAACAGCTCTGACGCACAAAGGTAAACCGTATATTTGGGGCTCGAAGCAAGAAGAAGCCTTTCTAACGCTCAAGCGTTTGTTGTGTGAAGCTCCTGTTCTTGCGCTACCTGAGGGTAATGATGATTTTGTCGTGTATTGCGATGCATCCAACCAAGGTCTCGGTTGTGTTCTTATGCAACGAGGCAAGGTTATCGCTTACGCATCAAGGCAACTCAAGGTTCATGAAAAGAATTATACAACTCACGACCTCGAGCTTGGTGCAGTTGTTTTTGCCTTGAAGATCTGGAGACACTACCTTTATGGTACTAAGTGTATCCTCTACACTGACCATAAAAGCCTTCAGCATATCTTTGATCAAAAGGAACTTAACATGAGGCAACGCCGATGGAACGAACTCATCAGCGATTACGATTGTGAGATCCGGTATCATCCTGGTAAGGCTAATGTGGTAGCCGATGCGCTCAGCCGAAAACCCTGCCAACTTAACTGTATCTTGCCGCGCACCCAGCTTCACTTCGCGCCGATTCAAAGCAACCTTGAATCGCGTATTCGTGACGCGCAGCGCGCATCCATCAGTAATGGTAACCTTCGCGCCGAGTTAGCGTGTGGCGCGGAAGCACTCTTTGTCCCTAATCTGAGTGGAATTCTCTGCTATCTCAATCGCATCTGGATCCCTTGTGATGAGAATCTTCGCGCTGATATCCTTTGTGAAGCGCACAAATCTCGGTATTCTATTCATCCCGGCGCTGATAAGATGTACAAGGATTTGCGCATTACTTATTGGTGGCCTGGCATGAAAAAGGATATTGCTGTGTTCGTAGCTAAGTGCCTGACTTGTTCTAAAGTTAAAGCTGAACACCAACGCCCATCTGGTTTGCTCGAACAACCAGAAATTCCTACGTGGAAATGGGAATGTGTAGCGATGGACTTTATTACCAAGTTACCTTTGACAGCAAGCAAACATGATAGCATTTGGGTAATAGTGGATCGATTGACTAAATCTGCTCACTTTCTGCCCATTCGTGAAAACTACCGTGTTGAGCATCTCGCGCAGCTTTATGTCAAGGAAATCGTCTGCCGCCATGGTACTCCTTTGAGCATCATATCCGATCGCGATGGCCGTTTTATATCTCGCTTTTGGAAATCTCTCCAATCTGCGCTAGGAACTCGCTTGGACATGAGTACGGCATATCATCCTCAGACTGACGGTCAGTCTGAGCGAACTATTCAAACTCTTGAGGATATGCTCCGATCTTGTGTTCTTGATTTTGGAGGTAATTGGGATTCACACCTGCCTTTGATCGAGTTTTCTTATAACAACAGCTATCATTCCAGTATTGGTATGGCCCCATTTGAAGCACTTTACGGTCGTAAGTGCCGCTCCCCGATCTGTTGGAGCGAAGTGGGTGAAACTCAAATCACAGGACCCGAACTTGTTCAAGAGACAACCGATAAAATCGCCAAGATCCGTGATCATTTGCTGACTGCCAGAAGCCGACAGAAGAGTTACGCAGATCGTAGGCGAAAGCCTCTCGAATTTCAAGTTGGTGATCTTGTTCTCCTCAAAGTGTCGCCTTGGAAAGGTGTTGTCCGCTTTGGGAAGAAGGGTAAGCTTGCTCCTCGTTATGTTGGTCCATTCAAGATTCTCGCGCGTGTGGGAAAAGTTGCCTACAGACTTGACCTGCCGCTCGCGCTCAGTAATGTGCATCCAACGTTCCATGTTTCCAATCTCAAGAAGTGTTTAGCTGACGAGAACCTTCACATTTCACTTGATGAAGTTCAAGTTGATGAATCCATGCATTTCATTGAGAAGCCTGTTGAGATTATGGATCGCGAGGTTAAGCAAACCAAGCGCAGTCGTATCCCTATCGTGAAAGTTCGCTGGGAGTCCAAGCGCGGAGCCGAGTTTACATGGGAAAGGGAAGATCAAATGAAGATCAAGTACCCGCACCTGTTCTCTGCGCAACCTACTTCGAGATAAATTTCGGGACGAAATTTCTTAAAGTAGGGGAGACTGTGACATCTGCCCCGATCCGACCCGACCCAGGTACCCGTTTTCTCTGACCCGATCTCTCTTTTATTATTTAATATTTATACTTATATTTTACTTTTAATAATAATATATATTTTCCTTCCCGCCTCTCTCTCTCTTTCTTTCCGCCGTCCCGTCCCTCTTCCTTCTCTCTTTCCGCCTTCTTTTCCCTCTTGTCGCCGTCCCGCCCTTGCGCCTTGTTTCCCTCCTCTTTGCTTGTCCTTTGGTTCTTCCCGCCTAAGGATGTCTGCAGCTCCACGCGCCAGACTCCTTACATGGAAGCCTGCGTGAAGACATCTTGTTCCTGCGATGCGTGAAGAGAACTCTTCTCGCAGCGCGCTATGAATGCATGTTCTTCCCGCAATGCGCTAAGAATGTATGTTCTTCCCGCGATGCGCTTAGAATTCTTGTTCTTCACGCAGCACGCTAAGGATTTGTGATTCTTCCCGCAGTGCGCTAAGGAATGTTGTGCCAGCCTTCGCGCTCGCGCACTCAGCCTTCCCGCGCTTAACCCTTGTATCTTCTGTTTAAATCTAGCCGTTTGCTTTTGTGTTGTCTTATCTTCTGTGCTGTTGACCTAACCTATCTAATGTCTGAATAGTTACTTTCGGCGCAGCATGCGTACCAACCCCATTGGTTGGTAGAAAAAGTGACTGACATTATCTTTTGAGATCTGCTTTTGCCATGCTTGACCAGTACCTTTATCTGAACCGCCCATGCCTGTTACTGTTCCCTGTCAGCTTTATCTTGCCCCCTGCAGCTGCCATATCTTTTGATATCTTTTGCTTTTGGATTCTTATGCTTTTTGATATCTTTTGCTTTTTGAGATCTTTTCCCCTTTTCTAGGATTGTGTTCCCTAGGGTTTCTCTATAAATAATAGTATTTTTTTCTAACACATCACACACAAAACACTTAATCTCTCCTGTTCTCTTGCTCCTTGCTCTCTCTGCCGTCTTCCTCTCTGCCTCCGTCTTCCTCCTTGTTCTTCCTGCTTTTCCGGTAATATATATTATAATTTACTTATTAATTATGCTAACTTATAATCAAGACTTGAAACAAATCATTAAAACAATAATCTTTAATTATAGGTTAACCTTGCTTGTTTAAGAGTTGATTCTTGCATATCTTACACCGCATCGTTTATCAAGTGAGTTATCTCGTATCTAATCCCTTTTTATTTTAAATGCTTTGGGATGTTCATGTGTTCATACAAAACTTGAGTCTTAAACTTGTTTATGAACTTTAGTCGCGCAGTATCCCATGTGTTGAGGACGTTTACTTGGCTGTTTATTTGTATGTGTGTATCATTAACCGCTTTGTTCGGCCTATTCCGCAGTTCCATTGGTACCATTAGTTGAACACGGGAGACCTATCGTTTACGGTTTTCTTTGTTTACACTTGCACAGATGTTTTCTCGTTTTTATGCTCAATTGGGAGCATGGATTGAACTATGATCTATGAACTATCTTAGGCTTGATCACAATCTGATTACACCCTTGTTAAACTCTAGACATACACGTGTTGCGCGCAGATTTACTATGATTATCTATGATTATCTATTAAACTTGATTTCTCACCAACACGCAAGTGTTTGACGTTTATTTTAACACATGTTCAGGTTTGCAGTAGCTGTTTTGGAGCTTGTGGACACGTAGGACGTTTTTACTTTTGGACCTAGAATTAAAATGTATCAAGACAAGTTCATGTTGTTTGAATGTTATAATTTATAATATATTGATTTATGTTTGATTTATGTTCTTTATTTTCCCCGCTGCGCGTACGCGATAAAATGTGTATTAATAAATATTGACACCAATAGTGTCGCGAGTAATGAAGCAATATGTGGCGCCCCGATGTATAATCCGCCTTTGGTCGGGGTGTTACAATAATCACCGAGTTGATTATACTATGCATGGCTTGGTTGTTTTAGTCTACAGATAGAATTTGTTAATTTCATATAATTAGTTTCTTGAGTTTTTTGTTGAAATGCTTCATGCATGTATAAGCTATTATGGACTTCCTTCCATATTAACCTAATCACGTATTCAATATATTTTCTAATTTTTTACAATCCGTCATGAACTTCATAGATTTACAACGTCATTTTTTATATCATATTCAAATACGTTGTCAACAATTATATCATTATCACTCCATATTGTGCCATTCTTGTACATAATTTATTGAATATCCTTGTATGCTTATTGCTACATAGAAACTGCATCTTTAAGATGTTTACTTTTAAGCAGTGAACCCCAAATTATATATTGCAATCACATCGTTCTTGAGAACTTACTTTAAATGATTTTGAAAATCCTTCAGTGATTTCCTATAAAGTTCATTATCATATATCTAGGATATCATAATATCCATTATATGCATATCGGCTCCCTATTGTATTACCATATTTAAACGTTGCTGCATCCACCATCAGATAACGTATCTCCTTATTTTACATAAAATCACTGTGCCATCAATTGCGCCTTAACTTGCATAATTTCATTTTTCTCGTTATGCGTTCAAGAGGCTTATTTGTAACTGACATATTTTACAACTTTTAGTTGCATGGATAACATGTCCAAAAATTAATAGATTCGTGAGTGCATTTAGTTCTACGCTATATGCATCTTTCCATTTTGGCCAATATTTCATATTTCATTTATCAGCAGAACTTAGTTCTTGATCCTCATCATTCTTATTATTTCAAGCGCTAAATTATATAATAATATATCGTCAACGTTGATTTTGTTTCGATTCCATATACTATAGACATGGTATAGTTTATTGAGATCTCTTATTTTCAGGTACCTGAGGTTCTTCTAGAACCATCATGTCTATCGTCTCTTAAAGAGAATCTTTCATTATACCTCGACTTGACCATTTTCTTTACTTACTCCATTTTCGAGGATTTCTATTCTTTGAACCGAATAGTCTAGCATGCATCAGGCGTGCCATAGACTCATTACCAATATATGGTTATCCTTTAAATAACATTTATTGGAGCACTAGCAGTTGTTATATGTGACTTAGCTAGTCAGTCTATTTAGGTTAGGGAATACATCTGGTAGTTAATTCATTATCTTTTGAACTTCTGGTTTACACTTTTTAACTTGAGGATCGACATAATGATAATTCATTACAACTTTTTAATTTTCCAACTGCTTTTTATTTCCCCCTCATGTTGGAAATATTATTTTGTTTAAGTAAAAATCAATATTGAATCGTAAACGAATCCCACGTTGATGACTCTAAAACATAATTATCAATACTTTTTCATATTCATTATATATTCCCAACCTTACTTGAGGTCTCATTTTTTTGCATTCTGGTGGAGTAATTGCAATGTATATTGCGCTTTTAAAACTACAAATGGGAAGTATTTGGTTCCTGACCGAAAACCAATTTTAATGGGGAGGATGTATTATCATGTATTGGCCTGATGTGTTTAATATTACATCATGTAAAAACACATGTTCCGACTTCTGACATACATATGAAATTTTTCTCTCATGATTATTGGATTTGCAATCAATCGTAGACGTTTGTTCATCGTCTTTGACAAAAGCAAAAAGATTTTTGTAACAACATTCGTCACATGTACTTTACCATTTATTTTAATAATCATCACTAAAATATGAATCAAGATCACCGAATTTATCATAATAGTCTAGAATATATCAGCTACGTTCACGCAAACTTCAGGTTGCGAATTTGATAACCATTTAGACAATGCATCGATTTCAAAACACTAAATGGTATCATGTCGGGAT